>NC_143156.1:17036824-17174069 GCF_041381405.1 Jatropha curcas | reverse complement strand
CACTGAAGTTATTTCAGAGATGTTTATCTCACGATTCCAAATCGTGGTTTATCCAAACAAACGTTTTTCTTTTATCTTTTCTCTCTTTTGCTCTCTTATCTTTTTTTGTTTTTCTTTTGATTTCCAAAACCAAAATGTCTAATGGTTTGATCTTCCTCAAGTTTACTCACTTGAGTTCTTGGGGAAGGAAAAACCCTAGCCGTTTTATAAACTTAGGTTAAAGCTTTTTTCAAAATTTTTTTAGAGCTAAGAATCAGAGAAAAATGTCAAAAGTCCCGTTTTTACTGCGAAATGTTGTATTGATATGGCTAGGGCAACAGGGCAGTCGCGTCACGCGGGTATAAGCTGCGTGACGCACCCGTAAACCTGCGTGACACGACTTACTTTTCGTACAGTTGCTGCGTATCCATACAAATAGTGCAGGCCGTTGCACGGGCGCGCGCCAGAGGTGTCAGCCCTGTTAGAGCTGCGTGACGCAGCTAATAGTGCCGTCACGCAGGTAATAGCTGCGTGACGCAACCCTAACGTGGGTCAGGCTCCTTTAGGCGGTTTGATTCAATTTTTGGTTCAAACACTTCTGGTTTATCGTGATACCTTGTCCCTTGTCCTCATATCATCATCGGGTCAGGTGGAGGCATAAAATCACGCGTCAACAGTTTGCCCCCCCCCACTTTATCATTAATTGTATAAACGATTAATGTTAAAGTGGTCCATTGACACGCCTTCTATCAGGCAATCCTCTCGAAGCTCGGTTTGATCGGCTTGGAAAGATGCTGAATCAATCAACTGGTCACCTCCTAAGCTCGGTTTGATCGGCTTCGTCGGTTTCCATCCAACATGTGAATGACTTCAAAGCTCGGTTTAATCGGCTTGGAAGACACCTTCGGGGCTCGGTTTGATCGGCCTGAAGGGTTTTGAAGATTTGGTCACCTTCTCAGCTCGGTTTGGTCGGCTTTGTCGGTTTCCCTGGGATCTGAAGAAGCATCCTTGAAGCTCGGTTTGATCGGCTCGAAAGATGTTGATTTAATAACAAAGTCTTCGAAGCTCGGTTTGATCGGCTTGAAGAGCTTTGATCTGGCCACCTACTTAGCTCGGTTTGGTCGGCTTTTTTGGCTCCAGTCAGTTTAGAAAAGGCGTCCTCAAGGCTCGGTTTTGATCGGCTCGAGAGACGTTGATTTTACCCTGGTCAACTTCGCAACTCAAACATCATTGACTGGGGAAGAAGATCCCGAAAAGCTTCGCAATACATCATCACTGATCGGAAGGACCTATCGGCTTCGAAAAAACCATCACCGGTTGGCCTGAAAAATTGTTCACCAGAAGAAAGAGAGCAATGTCCGTGTACGAACAGACTTTGCCTTCTGTAGAAAAATATTGGAACATCACATGTTCCCATACATTACTTATGGAAAATTTTGCAAAAATTTTGGCGTAAATGATTTAACAGACAATTTGTTATCTGAATTTCAGATATACCTTTTATGATATAGTAGTCGAAAGAAAAACTCACCTGAGGGGAAATCTGGGCAATTTGATGTCCTGCCCCCTGTGCGATGAGTAGACAAAAAATTGCTGACTTGTACGAGGCGCACATCGACATCAAGTTGCCGGAATGGACCGTTGTGGACCTTTGAAGTAAGCCGCACGGGCCTGTTGATCTCGGAAGGAGGGTGACGGGCCCAAAGCTCTTCTTGGCTTGGTCGAATGGGCTTGGCCCAAATTGTTTACTATAAGTAACTTCCTTCTTAACGGATTCAATTCACTTATCACAAATCCTAAGCAATTGAGACATCCTCTGAACTTTCAACCAAAAAGATGTCTCAACTCTCTGAAATTCCCTGCCTCTGCCTACACTCGGGAGATGGTAGACCCTTGGGGCCCTACTTGATATCTCGACTTCGATGGTGAGTCGGTGCCGGTAAGCCGGAATCCGCTGACCCCCGGGATGCAGCCGTTGCAGCTTCTTCCGGTGCTGAGTACGGAGTTCCCGGGCCGGTACGAGACGAGTCGGATGCGCGGCTTTCAGTCCGAGGTAAGTAGAAAATTCCTTTCTCTTTTTTTTTTTTTTGTTTTTATTGCTTTTGATCCATAACTATAGCAATAGGACTATGTTTTTGCGTTTAGGCCTGCATCAATAGTTGCGTCACGCAGGTAGGAGTTGCGTGGTGCGGCTGTTCTTCCATGAACAGTTGCGTGACGCAGCTGTTCTTGAATGAACAGTTGTGTGACGCAACTGTTCGAGCGCCAGAAACCCTAGCTTGCCTTGAACCTTTGAATCGACCCTTTTTAACTGTGTTAGACCTTGATTTGTTGATGTTCGATTGTTGATAGCTCTAGGCGACTTGATTTTGCCCTGAAAATTACATGAAAACAATACAAACATAGTGGAATTAGGTTGAAATTGAACTACTGCGTACCTTCGACAGTTGCGTCACGCAGCTGTTCTTCGGAAGAACAGTTGCGTGACGCGACTGTTCGTCATTGTGTAAGAGTCTCAGATAGTTGCGTGACGCAGCTAGCGAGATGCGTGGCGCGACTTCGTAGTTGCGGGATGCATCTGTTCTTAGGGCCACATATTTCAAACAGTTGCGTGGCGCAGCTGTAGGGTGGCGTAGCGCGAGTGCTGAGGTGCGCTACGCAGCTGTGCTTCTGAGTGCGCAACTTGGGCAAAGCTGCGTGAAGCGACTCCTTAGACGCATGACGCGGCTTTGTAGTTGCGTGACGCAGCTACGGTTCAAACCAAACTTTGGTTTTTATTTTTCCTGCCATAGAAGAAATGAACAATTGTTAGTCTTATATTTATTGAAATCGAAATTTTTCTTACAGGTTAATCTGGGCAAGGCCCGCTCGGGCGGATCGGCTACTGATGCTTCTGCTTTCTGGGATCTGCTAGACCCGCCTATGCGAGCTTGGGTTGTCGCTGGCAGGCTTCGGAGATTACGCCGCAAGATTGCGCCACACGCAGCCTCGTTTCTCGCCCGCTATGTGATATGTATTGATGGAGCGGTGGAACGATTGCACACATACTTTCGTGTTCGGGTGCGGCGAGATGACTCTCACGCCCGTGGACTATGCTGCGATTACTGGCCTGCGCTTCACTGGCCCGATTCCCCCACTGGATGCTCGGTATCAGACGGCCACTCTCGGGGCCCAGCTAGTCCGTTCCTTGCTCGGTGTCACTACGCAGACCCGGTACACCGTCCAGGGGTGCATGTCTTACGAGACGGTCTTTCGGTTCTGGGCCGAGAGGATCAGGACCCGGTTGGAGGCTTGGAGGGAGTTGCCGGAGGAGGCCCGACCTGCTGCTCCTGCTTACACTCGGGAGGAGAGGGACCAGGCTGCTCGGTCCTTCTTGTTCTACATTATTTCGTCCCAGTTGCTGTGCACCTCCCAGAATAAGGGAGATTCGGCGGTGCTGGCATGTCTTCGACTGGGCCACACTCGGTTTGGCTCATCTCTATCACGGTCTGGATGTCTGGACCCGTGGTAGCGGTGAGTCGAACTGGCTGTTCATCCAACCTCTGGAGGTAACATTCTTTCGCTCTTCACCTTTTTATTCATGATTCTCAACTGTTCAACTAACTGATGTTATTTCTGTCTCTGTTGCAGGTATGGTCCTATGAGTACTGTATCTATCCGGGTGGTCCGAGTGGTGACTCTCCGGTTGAGTCCAGGAGGATTCCTCACTATCTGGCCCACTGCCATCATACTTATGCCAGTGGCGAGGATCCCGAGTACTGGCGGAGCTTCCTTAATGACCGGGAGCTGTTCGATGTAAGTGCACACAGATACTCTGAACATTTAGCTTATCTTCTTTTTCAATGTACAACAAATACTGATTTCTTATTCTTTTGTAGTTGTCCCTAACCTCCATGGGACTGCAAGGCCTGGAGGACCTACCCGGGCCGGGAGGTGGCTGAGTTGCATACCCGGTCGAGGCTGCTGATGCGAGGATACTGGGCTGACCGCTATTTCCTTGGAGTGAGAGTCTTTGACACTCCGATAGCTCCATCACAGCGGAGGGTACCTCATGCCCCTCCTCGGCATATGTGTCTGCTGGAGGGCTTGACCCGGGAGGACCTGGAGGTAGAGTACAGAGGCTTCTCGGCGAACGATTTCCTGTCCGCTGGCGACTTCCCCTCTTACTTTGCCTCTCGAATGCAGGCGCGGCTTCCTGAGATTCTCGAGTATATTCAGGTGGCTTTGCTGATCTTCTGCCTTATTACTGTTATTACTATTTTCACTATTTCAAATCATTGATGCCACTGTCTCTTTTTTGTCAATTAACATAGGAGCGGAAGACGCACAAGACTGCGGCTCACTACCGAGCAGAGGCAGCGGCTGAGGCCGGTGGCGCGGCGGCCCCGGTTGGACCGGCCGGTGTAGTGTTGGGTGACGTGCCGTTCCCACTTGGTATGGAGGTAGTGCCGGATCCTGGTCTAGGCCTTGGATCTGGCATTATCATCCCTGCTGATCTTCGGCAGGCTCCTCCTCCGGTGCAGCTGGACCCTGAGCACACTACACATGTAAGTTATAAACCGAATTTACAAAGTTAGAAGCATTGTACCTGAGTAATCTTTTAATGGATGTTCCTTGTTTGTAGGTGCCGGCCCAGAGGTATCGGGAGATATGCCAGCGGTTCGAGTTTGCTCGATCTTACATTGGTCGGCTCTACTCCGAGCGGCACGAGCTGGTATGAACTTTACACATATTTACCTTTTGCTTCTTATTATTTTGGTAAATTTTCTTACACATGCTTGCCTTTACAGGAGCTGGAGAACGGGAGACTGCGGAGGCATCAGTCCCGTCAGTCTAGTGCCGTGAGCCGGCTTCAGGCAGAGGTGGAGCGGCTTCGGACGAGACTAGAGGTCGAGGGCATCCCACTCGACTCTTCTGATGAGGATGAGGATGGGGTCAACAAATGAAAGTTCGTAAAGTAAAGGTTATTTTGCAAAAATAAAATAAAAGCTTACACTTGGAAACAACAAAGAATGGAGTGATTGTTTTACTACTTGCACAAATCAAACAAAAATAACAAATGTAACTACTTTATGTATGCATGAACCTATGTAAGCGCTAAGGTTTATTCGTGGCTTTATATTGATCTTTCCAGGGAAATCACTGAGAAAATGGTGCTCGTCCTTCTGATCAACATCTTAAAAGAGTTCATTGTTTAGGCAGGGCCAACAGTCGGAACATCTTAGATCAAATGAGTCAATCTTAGATCAAGTAAGCAGAGAGGAAGGTTTTGCATCCTTTGACCATAACCCCGGAACAGTAAGAAAATTTTGAAATTCAAATCCTTTATTGATCTCACTTCTTTTTAACATTATACAGAAGTAAAAAGAATTTATTTTAATACAATGGTCATTTGCCCTAACTACTTGATTTCCTATTCTCCTTCGAGTCAAATTGATGGTGTTGAGCAACCAATCACACATTTATCACGAACGCATGGCATGAATTTTGCATTTAAACTAAGCACCATGCGTTGATCCTGAAAATTTTATTTTATTATGCTCTAATTTTTGCCTAAGCCGCCCTTTCGGGTTTTCAACCTAGCGAGCTTAATTTTTACCTAAGCCGCCCTTTCGGGTTTTCAACTTAGCATTTTTTTAATCGAAATCATCATTTCAGATATAGAATTTCTTCATTTGGTCTTGATTGACGATTCGATTGACAGGTTCTCCTTCCATAGTGACCAATTCAGCGGCGCCTTTTGCTAATAGTTTGTGGATTCTGAACGGTCCATGCCAGTTGGGTTTAAATTTCCCACCAGGATGATGTTGGGCTTCGTGATCCAATAATCTGATCAATACCAAATCTCCGTTCTTTAAGGCCCTTGGATGTACTCATTTATTGTAGAAACGAGCAATTCTTCTTTTTCTCATTTGATTCTGGAATCGAGCATTCAGTCTTTTCCCGTCTAAGAGCGCCAGATCTTCATATCTCTTCTTAACCCATTCCTCTTCAGTCAGACTAGCTTCTACCAAAACCCTGAGAGACTTCTTTTCGAGCTCTATCGGTAACACTGCCTCCATTCCGTATACAAGTTCGAAAGGAGAAGCTCCGTTTACTGATTTGAATGTAGTGCGATGCCCCCAGAGCGCGAAAGGAAATTTCTCAGCCCAGCTTCTGTACCTTTCACACATCTTTGACAGGATTCTTTTGACCTCCTTGTTCGCTGCTTCTACTGCCCCATTAGCCTGAGGGCGATAAGGAGAAGAATGGTGATGCTCAACCTTATATTTATAAAGTAATTGGCCAACCTCTGCTTGAAAATGAGAACCATTATCTGTGACTATATGATGGGGAACACCATAGCGACAGAAAATGTTCTGTTCAATAAATCTTGCCACATGCTTGGTGGTTAGGATCTTATAAGATTGTGCTTCAATCCATCTAGAGAAGTAGTCAACTACAACCAATATATACTGATGGCCATTGGATGCTGCTGGTGAGATTTTGCCAATGACGTCTATACCCCACGCAGAAAAGGGCCAGGAAGGAGTTGTCGGGTGGAGTTCAACAGCAGGTAAGTGGCTTTTATTGTCATGGTATTGGCAAACTTTGCAATGCCGCACATACCAAACACAGTCACCTTCCATCTTCACCCAGAAATAACCCTGTCTCATGATTTTTCTTGCTAGGCTCATACCGCTTAGGTGAGTACCGCAAACTCCTTCATGCACCTTCCTCATTATGTCTTCTCCTTCTTTCTTGCTCACACATCTCAGCAACATCCCATCCCAAGCTTTTCTATAGAGTTCACCATCGGCTAGAACATAATTCAGAGCCATTTTTCTAAGAACTGCACGGTCTTCTTTCGTAGCATCATCAGAAAAAGTACCGTCTTTCATGTACCTCAGAATATCCGTGAACCATGGTTCTTCCTCCGGTTCTATCTGGTTCACAAAATGATCTTTATAACACGAGATATTGGCTGCGATAATGATAAATGGCTTCTTCGGAACTTTACTCAAATCCTGCCAAGCCGATGCTAAGTTTGCCAAGGCGTCTGGAATTCTGTTATAGGTTCTTCCTATATGAGTGAAAGTGATCTTGTCGAATAGTGCTGCCTTCTTCAACAAGTACTCGACATAGGGCTTTAATCTTTCTTCTTCTACCTTCCATCTCTCGTTAACATGTTCAATAACTAATAACGAATCTCCTATTACTTCGACCTCCTTAGCACCGGATGCAAGGAGAGCTTCCATCCCCATGATGCATGCTTCATACTCCGCCATGTTATTAGTAACCGGGAACAACAACCTTTTGCACATTGTGGTAACCTTGCCATTAGGTGCTTCAATTACGATACCAGCCCCGGCTCCATTTCTGTTGGCTGATCCATCAAAGTATAATCTCCAAGTTCCTGTTTCGATGCATAGTAAGTATTCATCCGGAAATTCCAATTCCCAAGGTTCATCACTTGCAATTGGATTTTCTGCCAAGAATTTTGCTACGGCCCGACCTTTGACCGTCTTCTTCGTTACAAAGTTTGCATCCACGCTAGAGATCTGAACCAGCCATTTAGACAACCGTCCCTCTAGAGTAGGCGTTTTCTGCAAATACTTCAAAGGATCAATTTTGGAGACAACAGTGACCTTGAACGAATCAAAATACGGCCTCAATTTCTTTATCGCCCACACTACTGCCATGCACGTTTTCTCAATCAGATTGTACTTCTCCTCTGTAGGCAATAGTTTCTTACTAATGTAATAGATAGCCTTTTCTACTCTAGCTGTGTCCAGCTGTACCAAAATTGCCCCAACTCCTGCATCTTCTACAGATAGATACAAGATTAGAGGTTCTCCTGGTCTTGGTGAACTGAGCACCGGTGGATTCATCGAATATTTCTTTATGTGGTCAAAGGCCTTCTGGCAGTCTTCGTTCCACCTGACTGGTTGATTTTTCTTCAGTAGCTTGAAAATCGGGGCACAGGTGATGGATAACCTCGAAATGAACCTGCTGATATACTGAATCTTACCGAGGAAGCTTCTCACCTGACGTTCTGTTCTTGGCGGTTCCATGTCCTGAATGGCTTTTATCTTGTCGGGGTCAACCTCAATCCCGTTAGGCCCTACAACAAAACCTAACAACTTCCCCTTTGTTACTCCGAATACGCACTTCTTGGGATTGAGTCTCAAATTGTACTACTTGACTCGTGCGAAGAATTTTTCCAACATCTCTGCATGTTCTTCCTGTGTCTTTGTCATGATCACCATGTCATCTACATATACTTCCAACCCTTTATGGATCATATCATGAAACAGAGTGGTAGCCATTCTCTGGTATGTTGCCCCGGCATTCTTCAGTCCAAACGGCATTACTTTGTAGCAAAACGTTCCAAAGTCCGTGGTGAAGGCCGTCTTGTGCTTGTCCACTAAAGCCATCAATATTTGATTGTATCCGGAAAATCCGTCCATAATAGAATAACATCCCATTCCAGCAGCGCTGTCGATTAAAACATCTATGTGCGGAAGTGGAAAGTCATCCTTAGGTGAGGCTTTATTCAAGTCTCTGTAGTTGACACAGACCCTTATCCTCCCATCTTTTTTGAGCACCGGGACTATATTAGCCAACCTTTCCGGATAATGTACTACTTCTAAGAATCCTGCATCCAACTGTTTCTGGACTTCAGCTTTGATCTTGTCCTGCCATTCTGGTCTGACCCTTCTCCTTTTCTGTTTTACTGGCTTAATACTCGGATCAGTAGGAATGAAATGCTCTGCTATTGATCTGTCGATCCCTGGCATGTCCGCATAGCTCCAGGCAAATACCTCTGAATTTCTTTTAATACATTCTTGAAGGTCCTGTCTGAGCTCATGTTTAAAGTCTGATCCGATTTCGATTATTTTAGGATCTTCGATGGTGCTTAAATTAAATGCAAAATGATGCAATGCATTTATGTCAAATATGCGAGTGGTGTAATCAATGCCATGAACGTGACAATCAGGAAAATAAGAAAACAAATAGTCAAAGTTCACTTCCATTGATTGAAATAAAAGAGGAAAACCATCCATATTGTTCTCAAAACAAGCGTCAGAAAAACAAAATACAGGATTAACTGCCTATTCAATACATTCATAACAGGTATCTTTTATTGCCTGAATCACTTCATTGGCATCTGCAACTCCTTCTCCTTCCTCCGGGGTGGCTTCTATCTTCTCATCAACTAGCTTCACCTTCGATGCCTTCCTCTCCGCCTCTTCAGCGTCTTCAGCAGCTAGAACCGACTGGAGGATCCTCGCCTTGGCTTTTTGCTCTTGTACTAACTTGGAAGCTTCATCCCCAATCCCCAAAAAGTCTTCAAACTTGGATATCTTCTTCAACCACTCAGATTCAGTGCTCGCTTCTGTCATGCTTACCATGAATTCAGTCCCATCTAGCAGCTGTTCCAACGAAGGTTCGGGCGATTTGATCAGCTTCTCCTCATAATCAGTCATAAATATCTCCAAGCCAGGATAGGTCTTTCCCCTACTCTGAAATTCCCCTTCAGCTTGTGGAACAAAGAAGATCTGATTCAAGTTTGGCCCTCTGACCGGAGATCGAATCTCATATCTTTCCTTCTTTCTATTTTCAGAATATCCCAGTCCGCGCTTGTCTTGCTGCCCCAATGCCGATGAGAGTGGTTCAAACATTCCTTGTAGCTCCCAGCCCAAACCTTTGCCGTACTGCCAATTCATCTTCTTCATCATCTTTCTCGAAAAAGGACTCATGCTATTTACTGCACTTTTGCTCTTGGCGGTGGATGCATCAATTACTGCCACTTGAAAGCCCGATAACGGTACTGCCAGCTCTAAGCCCTCTACTGTTGCTACACTCAGATCTTCCTGTGCATTGACTGTCACCACATCTGTACCCCACGGAATTTTCACTTTTCTGTGTAGAGTAGACGGAACTGCGCCTAAGGGATGGAGCCATGGTCTTCCCAACAAAAGAGCATAGTTGGCTAAAATGTCGAGTACAACCACGTCTACCCAGCTTTCCACTGCCCCTGTGGATATTTTCGCTTTGAAGGTCCCTTTTGCATTCCGCATAGTGTTATCATAAGCCTCGACCACCATATTTGATGGCTCAAGCTCTGATTCCTCAATTTTAAACTTGGACAGCATTTTCAACGAACATACACACAATGCTGACCCATTATCGACCATCACATTCCGGGTGTCTCGTCCATTGACGGCAATCTGAATATACAGTGGCTTACAGTGGTTCCTTCCTTCTGGTGGAAGGTCTGAGTCAAAGAAAGTGACTTCGCCTATTCTCTGTTGTAGCACATTGATCATGTCGACACTTTGGATTCAAGCCGGCACTCTGACAAAAGTCATAGCTTCCAGCAAGGCCTCTCTATGTTCTTTAGATGCTATCAACAAATCCCATATTGAAATGTCTGCTCTAGTTCTTTGTAATTGACTCAGTACTGAACTGGCGGTCACCCCACTAGGCATCTTATTCTGACTGCTCTCTCCGACCTCAACAGTCTTTTTGTGACCTTTCACTATCTCCTCTTCTTTCTTTTTCTCTTTCGGCTCCTCTCCGCCTTTTTCCGTCATTCTCTTCCTTGTTCCATCGACAACAACCTCTTATTTTGAGGTTGTGAATACCCATTATTTTGAGGCTCAAAGAGCCAGTTTTCTCGGACTACAAGCAGTCCGGCCGGACCGAAGGCCATTTTGGAAGTTTATCGAAAGTATGCCAATATGGTACTTGAAACGGCCGAGACGTCGCGAGGATCGCGGAACTGGTCCCGAAATTTTTTTCGGAGGTCCGGAGCTCCTGGAAAAGCCTCCGGAGCGAGGATTAGCAAAACCACCAGGCACGGCGGCCCAGCCGCTGGCTTCTGGTGGCCCTCGGCGGCCCAGCCGCCGAGACCCGGCGGCCCAGCTGCCGAGACTGGCGGCCAGGCCGCCGAAACAGTCCGATTT
This sequence comes from Jatropha curcas, assembly GCF_041381405.1. Classification (NCBI taxonomy): domain Eukaryota; kingdom Viridiplantae; phylum Streptophyta; class Magnoliopsida; order Malpighiales; family Euphorbiaceae; genus Jatropha; species Jatropha curcas. Next base: position 17,163,138 of record NC_143156.1, on the reverse strand, counting down.
TCGCCTATAAATAGTGGCCCCGGGCCTTCTGTTTTCCTCACTCAGTCTGGTTGACGGACGCTCCTTCTCCCCTACGCTCCTTGCGATTCTTTACTGCTTTTTTGCATTTTAGTTTAGCTTTATTGCTTTCTTTGCTTTGTTAAGTGGTCATTAAAATCAAATTAATTAATATTCCCTTAACGAGGAGCTTAACCTGGAATTAAGAAGCGGTCGACGATTAAATCAGGTACATGAACTAAACTCTGCCTATTTAATTTTAGCAATTCATGCATGCTTCTTTTCTACTCCTAACAATTCTACAACTGCATAAATGCATTCATGTCATCAATTAGGCAAATAAATTGCCTCAATCAAATATGATTAAGCTTAAATACCCGGTTAATTAATAATCGTGGTATTAATGCTAAATCCGACAATATTGGCTAAAAAGCCTAGTTAATTAATAACTACGGTTTAATTGCCTTTATTTCGAACAGTCCGGCTTAAGTCCAATTAATCAATAATTGTGGCTAAAGAGCCTTAATCAATCACGTTCTGGCAACAAATTGCCTACAATTAAATCAACCATATTTTGGCAACAAATTGCCCACGGTTCAATCAATTTTTGGCAAACAAATTGCCTAGAAATTAGATTAACCACCTTTTTAGCGACAAATCGCTTAAATCAGAAGCTCTGGCAAAATGCCTTAGAATTAATCAATCTTTTGGCTAAAAGCCTTCAAACAATCATTTTGGCGACAATCGCCTAAATCACCTCAACTTTGGGCAAAAATTGCCTAAATCAATTCATTTTGGCTAAAAGCCTTAAATCAGTCATTTTGGCGACAAACGCCCGAATAATCACTTTTGGTAAACAATTGCCTAAATCTTTTGGCTAAACACCTTCCAATACCAACTTTTGGCACAAATGCCTTAATCACTTTGGCAACAAATCGCCTAAATCACATCAATTTTTGGCAACAATTGCCTGAATAAATCTTTTTGGCTAAAAGCCATTAAAATCAACATTTTTGGCATCAAATGCCTAAAAATCAATTTTCAGGCAGAATGCCTAAACAAAATGCACAAAGCATACACACACTCATGCATTAAGCATACCCATTCAAAGCCCTTCAAAGAAGGCCTATCGAACTACGTTGACTTTGATCTTCCATTCAAACGGAAGTACGTAGGCACGTTCGGGATTTAACCTCGAGCGGCAAGTCGAAATAATCAAAACACTTCTTTTTTTGGTCCAACTACATTCATTCACCTTACAAAGCATTCATTTTTGGTTAGTTCATCAGCATGACATAGTCTCGGGATCCACCTCGGGTTCGAAGACCTTGCCTTAGACATTGGGTTAATTAATCTAGTAATTAGGTTAATTAAAATTGGAGTCACTTAGGGTTTTTCCTAGTTTACCCTAAAATAATTAAACAAGGTGGCGACTCATACATTCACGTGCATTTCTGCCCTTAGTCACATGCATTCATATGCCATGATATTTGGGGGAGGGGTTCATAGGATTGTATACTCGTCCACTCCGGGTCAAACTCTGAACACCTACTTCATTCACTTCTTCCTCACTGCTATAGTACCACTGTTCTTCTTGATCAGCTAAGCTCTTCTGAATGGCAAGCTGTAGTTGTTCGTCTTCATCCTCTGGTACTTCACCCACCTGCACTGTGATGCTTTTCTCGATCTCGATCTTCACAGGCATCTTTTCATCCTCATCACTACTACAGTCATCCCATATGTTCAACATGGCACACATCCGCTCTTCCCATTCTGCTTCTGCCAATACTACCTCTTCTGGTAATCCACTCCCGATTGCATTGACCAATCCACCTGACTGAGTCTTACGGGAGGGATAATTATACTGATATTGGGGAAGCGAGTTGTTCTTGGTGCTTGGCTTATTCTTGTCTGAAGGCTTGGTAATCTTCCCACTGTCAATCAAATCCTGAATATCATGCCTCAATTTGAAACATTCATCAGTTGAATGCCCTTTGCACTGATGATAATCACAATTTCTGTCCATGTACCTCCCTCGCACGGGCTTAGTTGGATCGATTGGCAGCTTCGACAACACTCCGTTCTTGATGCATGACCTTAGCACTGTGCTCAAGGGTCTGCCTAAATCTGTGAATTCTCTTGTGGCTCTCTCATTAACTGCCCCCACTATGGCATTACTGTTCCCCGACTGGTTCTGATTACTGCCCCCGGCACCTCTGTCACCATAAGAAGTCCGGTAGTTGCCAAACCCTCTATTCTTTTTCTTTTCTTCCTTATACAGCTCTTCTATGTTCAGGCCAGCGCTTTGAACTAGAGCAAAATCGGTGAGAGGTTGGGTCAACATCCTTTCCTTGAAGAAGGGCAACAGGCTCCTACTGAAGATACGGATCAATTCTTTATCCTTCGGTCTTGTTTGAACTCTATACAGCTTCGTTCTCCATCTCCTGTAGTAATCAGAAAAGCTTTCATCTTTTCCCTGTCTTAAACTTTCCCGATCACGCAGACTGAACTCATCACTCTCGTCGGTCTTGAAGTGCTTAAGAAAAGCGGTCTGCAGCTTGATCCAATTCTTCTGAACCTCCTCATCTAGACCATCGTACCACCTCCGATAGTCTTTATGCAGTGTTTGCGGAAATGCACGCAAGACATCTTCCTCGTTATACCGGTTCATCTGTGATACTCAGAGGAATTCAGACAGGTGAGAACGAGGATCATTGTCTCCTTCAAATATAGAATGCTTGAATGTTTTAAATGAGGCTGAACTGGTCGGGTGCAAATCATACTCGGTTATGTGAAAGTTGGTGACCGGGTCTTTTTCTTTCATTGCAGCCATTTTGTCAAATTTTTCCTTCAATTCAGCAAGTTGCTTGAGCACATCATTCTCAACAGGTGTGGCGTTTCGCACAGAAGTCTGATTATCTGACACAGGGTCGGGCACTTGCCTCTCTTCAACCATAGGCTGGCTGCTAAAGGGGGAGTATTTTGGTTTTGAGCCCTATCTTGAGCGAGAGCAGCGGCCACAATCTGAGCGATGGTCCTCATCTGAGCTTGTGAAAACCCGGGCTCACCCCCTACATCATCTGCCATTTCTACTGAATCTGAGTCGGGCTCTGAATCTGATGAACTTGGATAATTTACTGAACTGACTGGGATGAACTCGGGGATTGGGGATGTTCTGAGTAGACGCTGACCAGGATGTCGGTGCCAAACTCTCGAAGCAGTTTCCCGGGAAGGATCAATTCTGATAAAAAAATTTTGAGTTAAAAGGGGGTCCTGCATGTATGCATGCGAAAATGAAAGCACATAGGATGAAAAATGAATTTCTAATGTGCTAAAGCCAGCATGGAAATAAGATCTTGAGTTCAACAACTGGACCAAAAATTCGGTGTGAATAATATGACAATAACTTATTTTGTATTTAAACATTTCGGGCATTATCTGTCGTCGACCGTTCCTTTTGGATTTACGATCGACTATTTTCTCTCAAATCCCTAACTTTTGCCTCGGAATGAAAGAATCTCCGAGCGGGATTTTATTATTTTGTTATTTATTATTTTTTTTATTACGTATTTTATTTTGTATCCTTACTTTTTGCCTTGGAACATATGGCCCCAAGCAGGATTTTCATTTGATTCTGTTACAAATTTTCTAATCTCTCACTTATTTTCAGATAATGCGAGGAATGTAGAAATACAATTAAATCTCAACCCCCTTATATCTCCCTTTTCTTTCGGGTTTTGATTTACAATAAGTGATTGCATAGTATTATTCAAAACAAAGTTGAAATCCAGTCTCAAAATCAAGGTCAAATGTCCATGCCGGACATTAGCTCTTATTAATGCATGGCTGAAAAAGAAAAACGTTACATGGTGCATGAATGTCACAACATATGTACAGTTTATAACATACAGGGGAACGGGAGTTGGGAAATACATGCCTTCCAACCTTATTCCTCCCACACACAAATTCCGTTGGTATAAAATTCCGACATCTGTTTCCTAGAAATTGGTCTAATCTCGACAACCAACGGGGGGTTTTGAGATTGACGATATTAACTCTCGGAAATGGATGTGGCATAACAACGGCAAACAGAATTGGGTGCACCTTAGGGGATGTAACTAAGGTTTTCAACTACGTGCATTGGCTTTGGTCTTATTGGGTTTTAACAAAGTCTGGGTTTCGCAAACAGGATTCGGGCTTTGTTGGGCCTACTCCTTTTGACGCACCTTTGAGGTACTAGGCTTGCAGTTGGTAGTAATGTTAATTCTCGGATGGATGTACCTAAAACGTGAGGTTTAGGCTAGATCCACCGTCAAATTTAACACCAGTACCGAAGGGTAGTACGGGTAGAATGAGGTAAGAGGAGAGAAAATGCGAATGAATGCGAAAATCCTATGAAAGAAAAGGAAAGCAATTAAGCACATATGGACGATTAATAATTTTCCATCGGCTTTTCTAACCAATTTTATTTAGAAAGGTAGGTTTTTAGAATCAATTCCTAATTGCAACCACTACATTGCTTATTAAAAACAACCGGGGATTAGTGGGTGCAAAATCCCCAGCGGAGTCGCCAAACTGTTTTCGCCCCATTTGAGATCCCTTAAAACCCCGGAAGGACCTCGGAAAACATCCTTTTTTATTTATATATATTTTTCTTATTTGGAGAAAAAGGTGATAAAAATCGTTTTGGATGTACGATGCCGATAAATCGGTCTTATAAATTATTTTGAGTCGCCACCCATTATTTCGGCAATGGGACCATTTTCGATTTTTATTTTATTAAATGACTCCTTTTAACCCATTTTTTATTCAAGGCCAAATTATTTAGAAAGACTGGTCAGGCGAACCAAATACGATTCTAGGTAAGGGAATTAGGTACGTCGGCCCGTTGGAAGCTGACGCCCGAAAAACCGGCCTCTTTTAACCTACGATTTCTAATTTGATTTTATTTTAAAAAAGCCAATTATTTAAACCCAACCCGAATAAATCGAACCGAGTTCCTATGGGGAAAATTAGTTAACCGTCCCAATTAGGTTCATTCATTGCATTCATCACAAATAACTCAGATAGATGCATCATCCACCCATAATACATATCAATACATATCAGGGCCACAAACCGAGTTTAATAATATAATTAATGATAAACAATAAGAAATAAATCCTAAAAAATCTCATAATCATCAATAATTAATTAATTTAGTTTGATTAAGACTCAGTTTGCCCATAATTGAACATTTTCCGGGTTAGGATTAAAATCTACTTAATGAAGTGAAATTAAAATAAAGTAAGGAAACTATTTTGGAATCTTAAGACAGTCGCGTCACGCAGCTGTTCTATGAAGAACAGTCGCGTGGCGCAACTCCCATTATTCATTCTGGAACTTTAGAACAGTCGCGTCACGCAGCTGTTCTATGAAGAACAGTCGCGTGACAGAACTCTTATCATATTACTGGAAATAGGAACAGCTGCGTCACGCAGCTGTTCTATGAAGAACAGTCGCGTGACGGAACTCCTAGCTACGTGACGGAACTATTTGTAACTTATTAAAATTCTCAACTTTGTTGATTATTTATTCAAGATATCACATTAAATACAAATATGAGAATAAAAGTATACTGGGCGTACAAATAGCTGCGTCACGCAGGTGGTCCAGTCCGAATCAAAGACTTTTGGACATGAACAGCCGCGTCACGCAGGTAGTAGCTGCGTGACGCGACTGCTCTGGTCCGCAACTACCTTTCAAACTACCCTTTTTTACATTTCTTTTTTGTTAACAGTGATTTAACACAACCCAGAAATACTCAGAAATGGGCAAAATGGCATTTAACCAATACCAAATTAATCAAATACTATAAAAATGGGATTTTTAAGAGATAGAAAATTAGAAATAAAAAAGAGAAGTTAGAATCGTTACCTAGCCCTCAGATTTGAGGATTGCATGCACTGAAGTTAGTTCAGAGATGTTGTATCACGATTCCAGAAGCGTGGTTATCCAAACAAACGTTTTTCTTTTATCTTTTCTTCTTTTACTCTCTTTATCTTTTTTTTTTTTGTTTTTCTTTTGATTTCCAAAACCAAAAATGTCTAATGGTTTGATCTTCCTCAAGTTTACTCACTTGAGTTCTTGGGGAAGGAAAAACCCTAGCCGTTTTATAAACTTAGGTTAAAGCTTTTTCCAAAATTTTTTTAGAGCTAAGAACCAGAGAAAAATGTCAAAAAGTCCTGTTTTTGCTGCGAAATGTTGTATTTATATGGCTAGGGCAACAGGGCAGTTGTGTCACGCGGGTATAAGCTGCGTGATGCACCCGTAAACCTAGGTGACGCGACTTACTTTTCGTACAGTTGCCGCGTATCCATACAAACAGTGCAGGTCGTTGCACGGGCGCGCGCCAGAGGTGTCAGCCTTGTTAGAGTTGCGTGACGCAGCTAATAGTGCCGTCACCCAGGTAATAGCTGCGTGACACAACCCTAACGCGGGTCAGGCTCCTTTGGGCGGTTTGATTCAATTTTTGGTTCAAACACTTCTGGTTTATCGTGATACCTTGTCCCTTGTCCTCATATCATCATCGGGTCAGGTGGAGGCATAAAATCACGCGTCAACACCTTTATAAGCCAATTCTCTATTTGTGTCATAGCCTATAGAACCTATCCTTTAGGACTGTATGCGCCCAATGATGTGAATCATATCATAAACAGATTATGACGTAATGTTGTGCGCATTCATGACATATCATCACATTAAGAGGAACACAAAATACCCTTTGTTTTAGTCATGCACAGTTGGACAAAGAGTCGATCCACCTCACATCACTACCCTGATACTACCCACCGTACCCTAATCAAATTACCCTTATACTTACAGGTACCCCCTGTTCAAGTGCCAACATCAGTGCCAGCCATGCCCACAGTGCTATCACCAGCCTCACCAGCTTCACCAGCTACACCAGCTTCACCTACAACTCCTACAACCTTACCTGCATCAATGGCATCAATCTCCGACATCCAAACCCTCATTGAACAACTGGAGGCCAGGATGGAGGCCAGAATGAATGAGGCATTGGCTACCCAAAGGACTGCCCTGATAGCTGAACTGGGTAATGGAAATGGAAATGGGGCTTCCGCTGGGGGAAGTGGACCTGCTGCCTCCAATCAGGGACCTGCTGCTGAACCTACAAACCCTGCCCTGAACCTGGATGACATGCCCTCCAAAACTGTTTCTGAGCTGGAAGCTCAAAAAATGAGAGAGAAATTAGAACTCCTAGAAAGATCTATCACTGCTCTCAAGACACACAAGGAGGTGGTGGACATGGACTCCTTGTCCTTGTTCCCCGAAGCAAGACTACCCACAAAATTCAAAATGCCCAACATGGACAAATTTGATGGAACCACTTGTCCTAAAACTCATTTGAAAATGTATGTGGGTGCCCTTAACCCGTTTGGATTGAGCAGCGAGCTCCTTGCTCAGTTGTTCCAACAATCTCTGACTGGTGCTGCTTTGAGGTGGTTTGTCAGTTTAGACCGGTCCAAAATGAAGATCTGGGAGGATATCTGCAACACATTTAATTCACAATATCACTACAACATGGAGGCGGATGTTACTCGGAGAGAGCTAGAAACCACCAAACAAAAGAACAATGAACCTTTTTCCTCGTTCCTTACGAGGTGGAGGGCCAAGGCTGCCCAAATGATTAATCGGCCTTCCGAGCAAGAACAGGTGGACATAATAATAAAAAAGCTGCAGCCCGTCTACCAACTACAACTACGAACCCAGTACCTACCAACGTTTCAGTCGCTCATTGCCACTGCTACGAAGGTAGAAGATCTGATTCAAATGGGGCAACTAAAAGAAGACTCAGGAACCTCAAAGTATAAAAAACCTAGCCAAGCTAGCAAAGTCCACGAAGTGGCAAGCATTACCCCCACTAACCCTTTACGTGTGGGGAACATGAGAAATGGCAATCAGTCCAGAAGAACATATACTGATCTCGGGATGCCAATCCTTTTGGTTTTTCGAGAGGCTGTCAAGGCCAACTACATCAAACCCTTGGAGGCCAGGCCACCACCCAACCCATTACCAAGGAACTATAGGGCCGATGAATACTGTGAGTACCATCAGGGATATGGGCATAAGACTGAAGCGTGCTGGACGCTTAAGAACCGCATCCAGGACTGATGGATAATGGTTCAATTATTCCAAGAAGCAAGCCTAACATTAGCACTAACCCCTTACCAAATCACGAGGTAAATGCTATTGTTGATGACCAGGAATTGATCGATCCTTTTGAGCTTTTCCTAGAAATGAATGAAATCTGTGTCCTGGATTTGAATGACCTAACTAAAGAGATCGATGCTATAACCAGGAGTGAAAGACAGTATGAACCACTAGTCCTGGACAAAGTCCAAAGTAAGCCTTACCAGAAGGCGGAAGAACCAAAGGAAGACCCGGTACTTTCACAGCTGAAAAAGACCCAGGCTAGGGTGTCAATCTGGGAACTTCTAGCATCATCCTTTCCTCATCGCCAAGCTCTTTGCAAGGCTTTGAGTCAACTGCAAACATCCGTGGAGGTTAGTCCCGAAGTGCTGGTATCCACCCTCACCCAATCATCAAAAATGCAAAGCATCGGGTTCTCTGATGATGACTTACCTAAGGAGGGAGGCAGTCACAATAATGCCCTTTACGTCACAGTTCAAACCGGAGAAAAAACTGTGCCCATGGTTCTCATTGATAATGGGTCAGCACTGAATGTCTGCCCACTAAGGGTAGCCAGCTGTCTAGGGCTGGAAGAAACAGACTTCACTCCATCAGATCAGATAGTTAAAGCCTACGACAGCACTAGGAGGGAAGTATTGGGGGTAGCAACATTAAAATTGGCAATTGGGCCAGCCATAATGGAGGTACCATTCCAGGTAATTGATGTGCCTACTAGCTTCAACCTACTTCTAGGTCGACCCTAGATACATCATGCCAAGGCAGTACCCTCTTCCTTGCACCAAAAGGTCAAGTTTCCTCTGTGAATACTCAAATTTTGAGGCTCAAAAAGCCTATTGGTTGACTTTGCTACAGTAAATTTGACTGTGCTACAATGAATTTGCTACAGCAAATTTAATTGTGCTACAGTGCATTTGCTACAGTAAATTTGACTTTTCTACAGTAACTTTGACTCACAAGGCTCAAAGAGCCAATTTTTCCGGACTGCAAACAGTCCGGCCGGACCGGAGGCCATTTCGGAAGTTCACCGAAAATATATCAATATGGTACTTGAAACGTCCGGAATTTTACGAGGATCGCGGAACAGGTCCCGGAATATTTTTCGGAGGTCCGAAACTCCCAAAACAGCTCCCGAAGCGACACACGGTGGCCGCACCGGCCACGGCGGCGCCAGCCCCCACCAGGCGCGGGCGACAGCCCTCGCCCAGCGCGGGCGGGGCCTGGCGCCCAGCGCGGGCGAGAACCCTCGCCCAGCGTGGGCGGGGACCCTCGCCCAGCGCGGGCGAGGCCCCTCGCACCGCGCGCGGGCGAGGCCCCTCGCGCCGCGCGCGAGCGAGACCCCTCGCCCCGCGCGGGCGAAACCTCTCGCCTCGCGCGGGCGAGGCCTCCCGCGCCGCGCGCGGGCGAGGACTCTCGCCCCGCGCGGGCGAGACCTCCCGCACCGCGCGAGGGCGAGGCCTCTCGCCCCGCGCGGGCGAGGCCTCCCGCGCCGCGCGAGGGCGAGGCCTCTCGCCCCGCGCGAGCGAGGCCTGTCGCCCCGCGCGCAGGGCCTGGCCCCCCCTCGCGCCCTGGGCGAGGCCTGCCGCCAGCACACGCGGGGCCTCTCGCCCCACCGACAGGGCGGTAGCTACCGCCGAGCCTGGGCGGTAGCTACCGCCCAGATTTTCTGGCGGTGGCTACCGCCATGCACGGCGGCAGCCACCGCCCGGGACCCGAAAATGGCCTATAAATAGGCCATTTTCAGGCTGTTTTTGACACCTCTTGTCTGTATTGACGGACGAAACCCTCTCTCTCTCACGCTCCTTGCGTCTTCTTTACCGCTTTTTTGCATTTTAATTTAATTTTTATTGCACTTTTATTGTGATATTTGGTCACTAAAATTAAACAAAAATTAAAAATTAATTAATATACCTAAACGAGGAGCTTAATCTGGAGTTAAGAAGTGGCCGACGATTAAATCAGGTACGTAAATAAAATTCCGCCTATTTAATTTTAGCACTTCATGCATGCTTCTCTTCTACTCTCAATCATTCTATAACTGCATAAAAAGCATGCACGTCAACTAAAATTCCGCTTAATCAAAAAATCAAACTTTTTACGGCCAAAAGTCGTAAAATCGAACCATTTTGGCGAAACGCCTTAAAATCAACACTTTCGACTAAAAGTCATAAAATCAATCATTTTAGCGACAAATCGCTTAAAATCGACATTTTTGGCAAAATGCCTTAAAATCAATCATTTTCGGTTTAAAACCGTAAAATCAACCATTTTAGCGACAAATCGCTTAAAATCGACATTTTTGGCAAAATGCCTTAAAATCAATCATTTTCGGTTTAAAACCGTAAAATCAACCATTTTAGCGACAAATCGCTTAAAATCGACATTTTTGGCAAAATGCCTTAAAATCAATCATTTTCGGTTTAAAACCATAAAATCAATCATTTTAGCGACAAATCGCTTAAAATCGACATTTTTGGCAAAATGCCTTAAAATCAATCATTTTCGGTTTAAAACCGTAAAATCAATCATTTTAGCGACAAATCGCTTAAAATCGACATTTTTGGCAAAATGCCTTAAAATCAATCATTTTCGGTTTAAAACCGTAAAATCAACCATTTTAGCGACAAATCGCTTAAAATCGACATTTTTGGCAAAATGCCTTAAAATCAATCATTTTCGGTTTAAAACCGTAAAATCAACCATTTTAGCGACAAATCGCTTAAAATCGACATTTTTGGCAAAATGCCTTAAAATCAATCATTTTCGGTTTAAAACCGTAAAATCAACCATTTTAGCGACAAATCGCTTAAAATCGACATTTTTGGCAAAATGCCTTAAAATCAATCTTTTAAGCGACAAATCGTTTAAATGAACCATTTTGGCACAAATGCCTAAATCAATCAATTTTCGGCAAAATGCCTAAACAACGTGCACAAAGCATACACACTTATGCACAAAGCATACACACAAAAATGCACAAAGCATACACAAAATCATGCATAAAGCATACACACAAAATGCACAAAGCATACACAAAATCATGCATAAAGCATACACACCCATGCATTAAGCATACCATTCAAAGCCCTCTAAAAGAGGCCTATCGAACTACGTTGACTTTGATCTTCCATTCAAACGGAAGTACGTAGGCACGTTCGGGATTTCACCCCGGGCGGCAAGTCAAATCACTCAAACATTTCATTAATCCATCATTCACCTTGCAAAGCATTCATCCATCGGTTAGTTCATCAGCATGACATAGTCTCGGGATCCGCCTCGGGTTCGTAGATTATGCCTTACACATTGGGATAATTAATCTAGTAACTAGATTAATTAAAAATGGAGTCACTTAGGGTTTTTTCCTAGTTTACCCTGAAATAATTAAACAAGGTGGCGACTCATACATTCACGTGCATTTCTGTCCTTAGTCACATGCATTCATATGCCGGTGATATTTTGGGGAGGGGTACACAGTTTGGCGACTCTGCTGGGGAAATGTAATCATTTTGCATAAAGTGGACTACAATTGTTGTGAAAACTAACCGGCCTTTCTTTAAGGCATCATTTTATTATGCTTTGTTTTGCAGGGTACCCTAATACGAATCAAGTGCTCTTTCTTTAAGAATACTTGATAAATCCGGACTTAATTGAAAAATGTGATTAAGACATTAAAACTTGTTGATTTATTTGCACGATTGAGAATCCTTTTCTCCATTGCATAAAAAATGAATTTCAAATGAATTTCTTTTCCTTCTGTTTAAACTTCTGAGTCTGGATAGCAAGTAGCGCTGATCGACAGGTCTCCTTGATTATGCCGACGGATAGCCAAAGCGTCCTCCCTGTTACCGCAAACCATCCCTAATCCTTTTGGGGGTGGCACATGAGTATGCGTACCGTTGGACCCACGCGAAACTCTTTGTTTCACATGTGGTTAGGTATATCCATACTCAAGGTTCAAGGGTCCCTTAATAAGCCGATTCTCTATTTGTGTCATAGCCTATAGAACCTATCCTTTAGGACTATATGCACCCAATGGTACGAATCATCTCATTAAAATAAATTATGACGTGTTGTTGTGCGCATTCATGACATACCATAAGCATTTAAAAAAAAAAACAGAGAGAAGAGAGTGGAGGGACACAAAAATATCCTTCTGTTTGTCAGTCATGCACAGTTGGACAAAGAGAGGATCTATCTCTTATTAGTTACCTTGATACACAACACGGTACCCTAACCCGGTTACCCTCATCCTATCAGGTACCCCCTGTTCAAGTGTCAGATACACCTACAGTGCTATCACCGACCTCACCAACTTCAACTGCACCAATGGCATCACTAGCTGACATCCAAACTCTCATGGAACAAATGGAAGCTAGAATACAAACTAGGATGAATGAGGCATTGGCTGCCCAAAGAGCCTCCCTATTAGCTGAACTTAGTAGTGGTAATGGAAATGGGGCATCGGTTGGGGGAAACGGTCATGCTACCTCCAGTCAAAGACCCGGTGCTGCATCTGCATCCTCAAATCCTGTCCCTAACTTGGATGACGTGCCTTCCAAAACTACTTCTGAATTGGAAGCTCAGAAAATGAGAGAAAAACTTGAATTGTTGGAAAGGTCCGTTACTGCCCTTAAAACACACAAAGAAGTCGTGGACATGGACTCCTTGTCTCTGTTCCCCGAAGCAAGACTGCCAACCAAATTCAAAATGCCAAACATGGACAAATTCGATGGAACTACTTGTCCAAAAACACACTTGAAAATGTATGTGGGTGCCCTTAACCCGTTCGGATTGAACAGCGAGCTCCTTGCTCAGTTGTTCCAACAGTCACTCACCGGCGCTGCTTTGAGATGGTTTGTCAGTTTGGACCGATCAAAGATGAAAACTTGGGAAGATATCTGTAATGCATTCAATTCACAGTATCGCTATAACATGGAAGTGGATGTTACCCGAAGAGAACTGGAAACCACCAAACAGAAAAACAATGAGCCCTTTTCCTCGTTCCTTACGAGGTGGAGGGCCAAAGCCTCTCAAATGATCAGCCGACCCTCTGAACAGGAACAAGTTGACATAATAATCAAAAATTTACTGCCTATCTACCAGTCTCAGCTTCAAACACAATACCTACCAACGTTTCAGTCGCTCATTGCCACTGCTACGAAGGTAGAGGATTTACTTCAAATGGGACAACTGAAAGAAGATTCGGGAGCCTCAAGATACAAAAAACCTATCCAGCCCGGAAAAGTCCACGAAGTGGCAAGTATCACCCCCACAAACCCTTTACGTGTGGGAAATATGGGAAACACGGGAAGCATGGGAAACATGAGAAACGGCAGTCAGTCAAGAAGAGCATATACTGATCTCGGCATGCCAATCCTTTTGGTATTTCGAGAAGCTGTTAAAGCAAACTACATCAAACCTTTGGAGGCAAGACCACCACCTAACCCCTTACCGAGGAATTTCAAAACCAATGAATACTGTGAGTACCACCAAGCATATGGGCATAAGACTGAGGCATGTTGGACTCTTAAGAACCGCATCCAGGACTTGGTAGACAATGGCTCAATTATTCCGAGAAGCAAACCGAACATTAGCACTAACCCCTTGCCAAATCACGGGGTAAATGCTATCTTTCATGACCAGGAATTGATCGATCCTTTCGATCTATTCCTTGAAAGGAACGAAATTTGTGTCCTAGATTTAAATGACTTTGTCGAGGAACTCGATGCTATAACCAGGAGCGGGAGACAATATGAGCCGATAGTCTTGGACAAAGTCCCAAATAACCCTTACCAAAGGACAGATGAACCAAAAGAAGACCCAGTACTTTCACAGCTAAAGAAGACACAAGCTAGGGTATCGATTTGGGAACTTCTAGCAGCATCTTTTCCTCATCGCCAAGCTCTTTGCAAGGCTTTGAGTCAGCTTCAAACGTCGGTGGAGGTTAGCCCCGAAGTGCTAGTATCCACCCTCACCCAATCTTCGAAGACTCAAAACATCGGGTTTTCGGATGATGACTTACCCACTAGAGGAGATAGTCACAATGATGCCCTCTATATCACGGTTCAGACTAGAGACAAAATTGTGCCCATGGTTCTCATTGATAATGGGTCAGCATTAAACGTCTGTCCATTAAGAGTAGCCAGCTGTCTGGGTTTGGAAGAAACGGATTTCATGCCATCTGACCAGATAGTGAAAGCATATGACAGCACCCGAAGGGAAGTATTGGGAGTTGCTATGCTGAAATTGGCAATCGGGCCAGCCATAATGGAGGTACCATTCCAGGTGATCGATGTGCCCACCAGTTTCAACCTGCTTTTGGGACGGCCATGGATACACCGTACCAAAGCAGTACCCTCCTCCTTACACCAGAAAGTCAAATTCCCTTATGAGGGTAAAATCATAACAGTTCAAGGAGATGATTACAGCCAGCTTAAAAAGCCAAAGGGCCAGCCTCTCTTTGAGGTCAACCCTGAAAGCGCCTACTTTCCCCTCTCGGGATTTCAGTATGATACTGTGCAATTTATAGAAGGAAAGACTATGAACTCCCAAATTCTCTTTGATTTTGGGACGGTGCAAATAAATTGCATAGTGCCTTTAATGTTGAAAATGTCTTACTTACCAGGAATGGCTATGGCGAGGTCCGGAAAAACATACCCCGCACTGCAAGCCTGGGAATGTCCAAGTAAACCAAGGGACTTTTGGGCTGGGATATGAGCCTACTGAGGAAGACCAAGCTAGGAGCTCTAGGAACAGAGGCAGAACAATGCAGATGCCATCACACTTTTTAACTTTGAATAGTCACTTCCGCAAATCCGGAGAGACAATTCCTTATCACGGTTTCCAAGAACCATTTTACTGCCCGACCGCCAAGAAAGTGCTACCTGGATTAGAGATATTTGCTGATGTCTGGGGTAACAAGTCTGAGGCAATAGCTGAGCTGGAAGTAGAAGACTTCATGCTGCCAAGTCTCTTTGATGAGGTTGCAGTCATTACGGGAAAGAAAGAAAATCAAGACCTGCTGAGTTTAATCAAGCCAAATGAAGGGCCTCTTGTCAACTGGTATGTCGAGGAGGAGCGCGCTGCTGATAAACCCCCTCCCGAGTCAAACCCAGAGTCAAAATGTGTAATTAAGTCCTGTATTGAGTTTGAGCCTGACCCCGAGTCCGAAACCGAGTCAGAGTCCAGTTCCAGTCCTGAGTCATCTGTGTTGGATTTCGAAAATCCAAATTTCAAATTTAATGTACCTTTTGAAGACGATTCTGTCATTATCAATAAAGGCTTGCAAATCTTTGACTACTCCGCGTGTCTATCTTTCCAAGCATTTCCAAGCAAAAATAATGAAAAAGAAATAAATGAAATGAAAAATGAAAAAGAAAAAATAATAATGGGCAAAGAAGAAAACGAACATACATACATTGCATCTGATTGTGTGAACAGGGAACAGATCAGTGAATGCTTAAAGAAGTTTGTCGATTGCTTCATGTGGAAGGCGAATGACATCACGGGAATTGACCCAGCAATAGTGGTACACAAGATTCCAGTTTATCCCGAGGTTAAGCCAGTGAAGCAGAAGCTAAGGAGGCTGAAGACAGAATGGTCCTTGAAAATCAAGGAGGAAGTTGCCAAGCAACTAGAAAACAAGTTCATAGAACCCATTGCCTACCCGACATGGTTAGCAAACATTGTGCCAGTGCCGAAGAAAGATGGCAAAGTCAGAATGTGTGTAGACTATCGGGATTTGAATAAAGCATGTCCAAAAGATGACTTTCCCCTACCGCATATTGACTTGTTAGTAGACCGAATGGCGGGACACGAGATGGTCTCCTTGACCGATCTTGCTGTCGGATACAACCAAATAATGATGCATGTGCCAGACAAAGAGAAAACGGCATTCATCACAGAATGGGGAACCTACTGTTACAGGGTCATGCCTTTTGGTCTCAAAAATGCCGGGGCAACCTATCAAAGAATGGCAACGACCATTTTCCATGACATGATTCACAAAGAAGTAGAAGTGTATGTCGACGATATGGTCATTAAGTCAAAAACAGCTGAAGAGCATGCAACAGCACTTGAGAAGTTCTTCCTTAGACTTCGAAAGTACAACTTAAAGCTCAACCCGGCAAAATGTCTGTTTGGAGCTACATCCGGAGTATTTCTGGGGCATATGGTCAGCCAAAAGGGCATAGAAATTGACCCTTCAAAAGCCAAAGCCATTATGGAGATGCCGGCACCGAGGACGGAAAAGGAAGTCCGGGGTTTCCTAGGAAGGCTACAATACATCAGCCGATTCATCAATCAATTGGCCGACACTTGTGGTCCGATTTTCAAATTGCTCAGAAAAGGAGTAGCCGTCAAATGGAATGAGGATTGTCAGAAAGCTTTCGACCAAGTCAAGCAATATCTGTTGTCCCCGCCAGTTTTACAGCCACCAAGGCTGGGAAAGCCTTTGCTGTTGTACCTATCGGTGACAGAAGAAGCGATGGGTGCAATGCTAGCTCAACAAGCAGAAGATACAAGGGTAGAAAATGCCGTGTATTACCTCAGCAAAAGGATGCTAGAATATGAGCTAAAATACAATAAGATAGAGAAATTATGTCTGGCTCTAGTATGGGCTTGTACAAAGCTGCAGCACTACCTCTCATCTTACACCACAAATGTTGTTTCTGAATCGAACCCCTTGAAATTCCTTATGGAGAGGCCGGTTCTTGATTGTAAGATGGCTAAGTGGGTGTCAGTACTCGCGGCTTATGATTTGAAATTTGTGCAACGGAAAGCGGTGAAAGGCGGAGCCTTGGCCGATCAATTAGCAGAATTACCGGTCGAAGACAAAATGCCGGAGGTAGAATTTCCTGATGAAGACTTGTTGGACTTGGAAAGTGAGGTCTGGGAAATGTACTTCGATGGAGCTTCGAACTACCATGGAAACGGGGTTGGAGTCGTATTCAAAACTCCTTGTGGCGAATACATTCCGATTGCAGTCAAATTAGATTTCGACTGCACAAACAATGAAGCCGAGTATGAAGCTTGCATAAAGGGGTTAGAAGCAGCCCTGGAAAAAGAGATAAAGGTCCTCAAGGTTTTCGGAGATTCTAACTTAATAGTCTCCCAAGCTTTAAGGAAATGGAAAATTAAAGAAGAGCGTTTGGTTCCTTACCTACAACGCTTGGACGAATTGGCTCAGCAATTTGAG
This sequence comes from Jatropha curcas, assembly GCF_041381405.1. Taxonomy (NCBI): domain Eukaryota; kingdom Viridiplantae; phylum Streptophyta; class Magnoliopsida; order Malpighiales; family Euphorbiaceae; genus Jatropha; species Jatropha curcas. The sequence continues at coordinate 17,145,734 of NC_143156.1, read as the reverse complement.
GATTTATCTTTCCACTACTTGCCGCGAGCCAAAAATCAGTTCGCAGATGCTCTGGCTACTTTAGCCTCCATGGTCGATGTAGAAGGAGACCGAGTCATCCGACCTCTGACAGTGCGGCTACAGAAACAGCCAGCACATATCATGAATTTGGTCGATGACAAGCCTTGGTATTGGGATATACAGAATTACCTTCAGAATGAAACCTACCCGGAAGGATCCACTAAGACTGATCAACGAACATTGAGACAGTTGGCATCCGGATATTTCCTTACTGATGGAGTTCTGTACAAGAGAAGTTGGAGCGGCTTGCACCTAAGGTGCGTCGATGAGGGAGAAGCTCAAACCATCATGGATTCCTTACATAACGGGGAATCTGGCCCACACATGCACGGGATAGCCTTGGCTCGAAAAATCATGAACCTAGGTTATTACTGGTCAACCATGAAGGCAGATTGCGTGAGGCACGCGCAGAAGTGTCACGAATGTCAAATTTTTGCTAAGCTGCAAAGACAACCTCCGGTCAATTTGAATCCTATTGCTTCACCATGGCCTTTCGCAACTTGGGGCATAGACGTGATCGGAAAAATCCACCCGAAAGCTTCCAACGGTCACCAGTTCATTTTGGTTGCTATAGATTACTTCACTAAGTGGATCGAGGCAGCCTCTTATTCAATTCTGAATGCCAAGAAGGCAGCGCAGTTCGTTCGTACCAACATCCTTTGTCGGTACGGAACGCCATTCGAGATCACCACGGACAATGGAGCTCACTTCCAGGGTGAATTTGCTAATTTGTTGAAAGAAACGAGGATTCGACACCATAAATCCTCGCCCTATCGTCCACAAACAAATGGGGCTGTGGAAGCTGCAAATAAGGCTATAAAAGTCATTTTACAGAAGACAGTCAAAAAGCATAAAGCTTGGCATGAACAGTTGCCGAATGCCTTATGGGGATATAGGACTTCAATTAGAACACCTACTGGGGCAACCCCGTATTCCTTAGTATATGGCATGGAAGCAGTATTGCCTATTGAGCTGGAAGTTCAGTCGGCAAGAGTTATCCAAGAAAGTCAGATTAGCGAAGCCGATTGGGTGAAGAATTATCATTCGCAACTCTTGGGCATGGACGAAAAGCGGTTACAAGCAATCCACCAAACTCGAGTCTACCAAAGGAGAATGGCACGACATTTTAACAAGAAGGTCAAAGACCGAAAACTGGAAGAAGGTTGTTTAGTCCTGAAGGAAATTAGACAGCCAATCACGGATCCACGTGGGAAGTTTCGCCCTCATTGGGCTGGACCCTATGTGTTGAAGAAAATACTGTCTGGCGGAGCCGTCATCTTAACTGATTTGGATGGTTTGGAATTCACGAATCCATGTAATTTAGATCAGTTAAAAAGATATTTTGTGTAATAAGCATTGCATAATGTAAAACGAACTACATTAGACCTGATTCTCTTCGGAAAAAAAGAAATTACATATCGGAGATATGTAGGCAGCCCTCATTGGGCACGGTCTAAGCATTAATAAAAAATTCATGTCATTCTTCTTTGCCAAATAATAAAAAAAACAAAACCAAAAAAAAAAAAAAAAAAAAAAATCAAATCAAAGCTGAAGTTGAAAACCCGGAAGGGCGGCTTCAGGCAAGAAAAGAAAAACCCGCTAAGTCAAAAACCCGAAAGGGCGGCTTAGGCAAAAGTCGGGGCCCGCTAAGTCGAAAACCCGGAAAGGGCGGCTTAGGCAAAAATGGGTAGCTCGCTAAGTTGAAAACCCGAAAGGGCGGCTTAGGCAAAAATTAGAGCTTGAATGAATAAAGTTGGAAAGAGCTTGGAAAGCTTAAAAGTCAAATGACACTCCAATTAAAAAGTAATAAAGCCAAACAGTACAAGCAAAAGCCAAAGAACAAAAATCCAAAATCCAGAGTCAAAGTCCCAAATAAACAGTCAAAAAAAAAAAAAAAAAAAAAAAAAAAAAAAAGGGAGAAAAAGAAAAAAAAAGAGAGAGCATACATCCAAAACCAAAAGAATAAAAGCCTATTAAAGTCTAGGTGACCCGTCGCCTCCGAGGAGCAACGTCCTCCGAGTCATCCCTAGCTGCTGAACTCTCTCCAGCCTCATGTGTCCGAGGAGCCAACATGATCTCCTCTTCAGTCCTAACCCCATCACCAGTGTCAGCCTGAGTCCAACCCTCGAGTGCGCTCAGCAGTGCGTTCCTCCTTAGCTTTTCAATCGGCCAGACAACGTTCATGAACCAGGCCCGATACTCAGGAGAAGTCTGAACACCAGCAGGATTAGGTAAAGGCCTAACCATCTGATGGTCTCTAACCCAAGCTCTAAGGACAGCACGGGTAACTCCCGGAGTGATGGTGGAATCAGATAAAGAATTATCCATGATCGGTACAGTCTGATCTATTCCCATTTGCCTCATAGCACGCGAAGCATAGTACCAAGTACAATGGGTAAGTCCTAAGAGGTAAACCTGAGTATGGCGAGAGCTGACCTGTATAAAGCGGGTAATGCCATACCAGGGTACAAACCACAGCACTTCATTCGGACCCAACTCAATCAGCCATGAAGTCCATGCATCAGTGGACGGATGTGTGATTAAGATCCTCCGCATGCGATACTGAACGGGATTATACGGCAGTAAAATAGGAACAGCAACCACTTGGAGGTGATCCTTTAACCAAACCTGAGTAATGGATCCTTTCTATTACAAAGGGATAGGTCAAAAAAAAAAAAAAAAAAAAAAAAAAAAAGGAAGGAAATACCTGGAGAATAATAGGAGAAACTGTCCAATCCTCGAAGCCTAAAGCGGCTCTGTCGAGGCTCCTAATAGTTTCTGCCAGCACAATGCCACCTATGCAACCCATGTCCTCCATCTGCCGAACCATGGGACAAAGTCGCAAATCCCCGAAGCCTGGATCCTTGTTGAATAAGAAGCCAGCCAATAAGCAAAAAACCAAGGCCCGCATTCTTAATCTCATCCGGTCTGGGTCATCTGAACAGACCCCCGAGAACTCATCAATCAGGGGCAGCAGAACTGCTTTCTGATCTCCAACAATCATGGCCCTAGCCTGAGGTCGGCTGAACTGAAACAGACTTTCAAACGACCGAACATACCCGATCTTGACTTCATGCCTGACCAAAGGGGCATTGGGGTCGCACCCTATGATAGCACAGAATTCCTCAAAAAGAGGGCACATTTCCTCCATCATGGCCCCGAATCGGAAAACATGGGCCTCTGGATCCCAAAGCCTGATGCAAGCCCATAAGAAATCCCAGTCGACTACTACCCCCCTAAGGGTAATGATAGGAGAGAGTCCATACCTCTTCAAGTTGATCTTTTCAACTTTAGAGAGACTCCTAGCCCAACTGTGCATGCTATGATTGAAAGAAGGATTCATTCTTTGGAAAAGATAAACACGGAGAGAAAAGAAGGAGAGAGAAGATAGGGAATGAGTGAAAAGCCGAAACAAAGAATAAGCCTTTATAGGAGAAAAAGCACCGAATGAGGGCGACAGCAGCCGCCGAATGAAGGCGGTAGCAGCCGCCGAATTGCCAATAAATGACGGCGGCAGCAACCGCCGAATTACTGCCGAATGATGGCGGTAGCGACCGCCGCACACACAAAAAAAAAAAAAAAAAAAAAAAAAAAAAAAAGAAAAAGGAAAAAGAGAGTATTTTGTCTATTAGATGAAGTCCTCCCATTTCATTTCAAATACAATAAGCATGCATACATATATTTCGATACTAACCAAGTGCAGGTACAAAATAAAGCTCAGTACAAAGATACAGTACAGAAGCACAGTCAAGGTTTAGTACAGTAGTCAAAAAAAAAAAAAAAAAAAAAAAAAAAAAAAAAAAGAGAGAAAGAAAGGGGAACAGAAAAATTCAGCAACCATGACTTCAGCGACGGGGCCTCTGCCTTCTCTGATCACTGTAAGCCTCACGAGTCCAGGACGAAGACAGTTCTTGCTGCATCCCGAGCATCAATTCCATCATTTGATTGATCAATCCGACAGGAACCTACAAAAAAAAAAAAAAAAAAAAAAAGAGATGAATGCAAATCCACGTCAAATCTCTCATGAATCATTTTTGTGAGAGGTTTAACAATTTTTACTTACCTCGGTAATGTCCTCAGAAGGAAGAGCCAAGCGATCCACATTCTCCAGTGGGACTTCTCGAAAGGCTAAAGAAGCGTCTGGAGTATGGTAGGAAATGCTGTACGGAAGGCGTAAATTGGCCAAGTCTGAGTGAAGCGACCCGGTAGCCTCTGAAACAGCCCGGGGAGCCCTGGAATGGCCGGCCGAGCGGCTAGGACCAGCTTGAGAGGAACCCTCAGCCCAAGTAGAAGAAGAAGGATCAGTCGTAGGCCTTCTCTTTGGAGTCCTACTCGAAGAACCCGCAGCCCGAGAAGAGCGGGTGGCGGGCGGATGGAAGGGAGCTGATCTCTGAAAATCATCAAGCCGCGACCCAATAGGCTGCATCAGAAAAAGTCTGCAGAACTCAGCATAATCTCCCTCCAAGATGAGCTCTCCATATGGAATACCCTCAATATGAGCATCAGTGAGAATCATCTGTTTGCCCGCTCGCATGTCCCCGGGAGGAGGATAAGGAATGGAACGACAGCCTCTTATTTGAAGGTCTACTCTCTCGCCTAAGTAATATCGTCTCAAGATCGGATGCGACAGAATCACCCTCCGCCGAAGCAAGTCATCTGATCGCTGGAAATGAGAATCAACTTGAATCCAGCTCTGTAGATGGGTGGCCATCGCCCCCATTTCAACCTACAAAAGAAGCAAATGTGTTAATAAATCTTTTTTATTTAACATATTCAAGAGTTGCTAAATACATGCCTGTGCCGGGCTGCACGTATCGAAGAAGATTCTTAGATCTTTTAGCGAGTGCCTATGCCGACTCGTATGAAGATTTGTTCGGTACCATCTCCAAGCCAAAGGTACTAGCCCTAATCCGAGATCGGCCTGAATCTGCTCCGGGCGAGTATAAGGAAAGTATTCAAATGCCCAAATCTGCAACAAAGAAGAAACGAGAGTCAGAAGAGGGCAAATGAAACAGAAAATATACAGAATGTGCTTGCATTACCTCCCAGAAGTAGTAGGTCCCGCTAAGTTTGCAGTGGCTCCGACTCAGATCACACATATCATCATACATACGGCTCAGGATAGCGCCGGCCCAGTCGTACTCCGTAAGATGGGCTAGATTTTCTAAACTCTTCAAGATAGAAGGATTGAACCTTTCTTTCCTGTTGGACCAGAAGGTCGACGCAAACATCAGCAACAAAGTGAACCTGGCCACTTGAGAAGCCGTCAGCTCTCCCCGCCTGTGTCTAGCATAAATACCGGGGGCCTGGAGGTATAGCCAGCGCCTAGAAACGCTCAAAGCTGGAGTAGCGGAGCCTGGCCCGACAATCCGAGGCAGGTCTATACCAATCAACTCCACCATCCGATCAGGGGAAACTTCTGTCCTCCAGTCGTCGTATAACTCGATCGGCCGAATACCAAAAGGGATTCCGGTAATCACAGAAAAATCCACGGGAGTCATTGTCATCTCGCCCCAGGAAAAATGAAAAGTGTTGGTGGTGTCCCACCATCTTTCAGCCAAAGCACCCAGCAACTCCTTGTGACTGTTTCGGCAAGCATCAAAATGTCTCAAGTAACCCAGTCGGGACGGATTGATGATCGCTCCAACCGGGTGGTTCGGATCCAATGTCTCGATCGGGATTTCGGACATAGAAATCTCAGCCACATCCAATCTAATGTAAGGATCCTAAAAAAGGTAAAACAATATGAGATTTGGTCCTTGGTTCCTTACTAAGGATAATATCTTAGCATGCATGCTCATGAAACAGTAAGCGCAGAAAAGCTCACAATTTCACAATTCGGCCTAAGGACCGAAAATCACACTCGGGCCACAGAGGCCCAAAGCTCACAATTTCACAATTCGGCCTAAGGACCGAAAATCACACTCGGGCCACAGAGGCCCAAAATTCACAATTTCACCATGCGGCCTAAGGACCGAAAATCACACTCGGGCCACAGAGGCCCAAAGCTCACAATTTCACAATTCGGCCTAAGGACCGAAAATCACACTCGAGCCACAGAGGCCCAAAGTTCACAATTTCACAATTCGGCCTAAGGACCGAAAATCACACTCGGGCCACAGAGGCCCAAAGCTCACAATTTCACAATTCGGCCTAAGGACCGAAAATCACACTCGGGCCACAGAGGCCCAAAGCTCACAATTTCACAATTCGGCCTAAGGACCGAAAATCACACTCGGGCCACGGAGGCCCAAAGTTCACAATTTCACAAATTCGGCCCAAAGCCCGAAAAGCCACAATCCCTATTTTCTTTTAGGCCCCTAAGGCCCGAAAAAATAATAATCAGAGTAAAAGAAGGCGTACCTGGGCGAAGATGCCTGTTACGGAGGCGTGACTGTTAGCGTCCGCCGTAAGGTTGACTTCGTCAAGCGAGATCCCCAGAGACCCCAGGTACTCCTCACCGCTCAGATCAGAGGAAGCCATGAAAGAAGAGAAACCTTAAAACCTAGGAAGTTGAGAGAATTTGAGAGATTTCCTTAACTTAGAAAGTCTTGAATGAATGAGAATGAGCTTTTTTTAGGCTATTTATAAGCAAATAGCCAAGAGGCGGGTCTTCTGGACGCGTCCAATTCTCGCCTACAAAATTTGCGTTTCATACAACCACCGACTCCCATAAATCATTTTTATGGTCGACGGTGGGGGGCAACTGTGAATACTCAAATTTTGAGGCTCAAAAAGCCTATTGGTTGACTTTGCTACAGTAAATTTGACTGTGCTACAATGAATTTGCTACAGCAAATTTAATTGTGCTACAGTGCATTTGCTACAGTAAATTTGACTTTTCTACAGTAACTTTGACTCACAAGGCTCAAAGAGCCAATTTTTCCGGACTGCAAACAGTCCGGCCGGACCGGAGGCCATTTCGGAAGTTCACCGAAAATATATCAATATGGTACTTGAAACGTCCGGAATTTTACTAGGATCGCGGAACAGGTCCCGGAATATTTTTCGGAGGTCCGAAACTCCCAAAACAGCTCCCGAAGCGACACACGGTGGCCGCACCGGCCACGGCGGCGCCAGCCCCCACCAAGCGCGGGCGACAGCCCTCGCCCAGCGCGGGCGGGGCCTGGCGCCCAGCGCGGGCGAGAACCCTCGCCCAGCGCGGGCGGGGCCTGGCGCCCAGCGCGGGCGAGAACCCTCGCCCAGCGTGGGCGGGGACCCTCGCCCAGCGCGGGCGAGGCCCCTCGCACCGCGCGCGGGCGAGGCCCCTCGCGCCGCGCGCGAGCGAGACCCCTCGCCCCGCGCGGGCGAAACCTCTCGCCCCGCGCGGGCGAGGCCTCCCGCGCCGCGTGCGGGCGAGGACTCTCGCCCCGCGCGGGCGAGACCTCCCGCACCGCGCGAGGGCGAGGCCTCCCGCGCCGCGCGAGGGCGAGGCCTCTCGCCCCGCGCGGGCGAGGCCTCTCGCCCCGCGCGGGCGAGGCCTCTCGCCCCGCGCGAGCGAGGCCTGCCGCCAGCACACGCGGGGCCTCTCGCCCTGCGCGGGCGGGGCCTGTCGCCCCACCGACAGGGCGGTAGCTACCGCCGAGCCTGGGCGGCAGCTACCGCCCAGATTTTCTGGCGGTGGCTACCGCCATGCACGGCGGCAGCCACCGCCCGGGACCCGAAAATGGCCTATAAATAGGCCATTTTCAGGCTGTTTTTGGCACCTCTTGTCTGTATTGACGGACGAAACCTTCTCCCTCTCACGCTCCTTGCGTCTTCTTTACCGCTTTTTGCATTTAATTTAATTTTATTGCATTTATATTGTGTTATTTGACCACTAAAATAAAATAAAATTAAAAATTAATTAATATACCTAAACGAGGAGCTAAATCTGGAGTTAAGAAGTGGCCGACGATTAAATCAGGTACATAATTAAAATTCTGCCTATTTAATTTTAGCACTTCATGCATGCTTCTTTTCTACTCTTAATCATTCTATAACTGCATAAAAATGCATACACGTCAACTAAAGTCTTGCTTAATCAAAAATCAAACCTTTTACAGCCAAAAGTCGTAAAATCGAACCATTTTGGCGAAACGCCTTAAAATCAACACTTTCGACTAAAAGTCATAAAATCAAACCATTCTGGCGAAAAGCCTTAAGACCAACACATTTCGGCCGAAGGCCTCAAAATCAACCATTTTGGCAACAATCGCCTAAATTACACATTTTAGCAAATGAATTGCCTTAAAATCAACAATTTTGGCTTAAAGTCTTAAAATCGACATTTTTGGCAAAATGCCTCAAAATCAATCATTTTCGGTTTAAAACCGTAAAATCAACCATTTTAGCGACAAATCGCTTAAAATCGACATTTTTGGCAAAATCAATCATTTTCGGTTTAAAACCGTAAAATCAACCATTTTAGCGACAAATCGCTTAAAATCGACATTTTTGGCAAAATGCCTCAAAATCAATCATTTTCGGTTTAAAACCGTAAAATCAACCATTTTAGCGACAAATCGCTTAAAATCGACATTTTTGGCAAAATGCCTCAAAATCAATCATTTTCGGTTTAAAACCGTAAAATCAACCATTTTAGCGACAAATCGCTTAAAATCGACATTTTTGGCAAAATGCCTCAAAATCAATCATTTTCGGTTTAAAACCGTAAAATCAACCATTTTAGCGACAAATCGCTTAAAATCGACATTTTTGGCAAAATGCCTCAAAATCAATCTTTTAAGCGACAAATCGTTTAAATGAACCATTTTGGCACAAATGCCTAAATCAATCAATTTTTGGCAAAATGCCTAAACAAAATGCACAAAGCATACACACACTCATGCACAAAGCATACACACTCATGCACAAAGCATACACACTCATGCACAAAGCATACACACTCATGCATTAAGCATACCCATTCAAAGCCCTTCAAAGAAGGCCTATCAAACTACGTTGACTTTGATCTTCCATTCAAACGGAAGTACGTAGGCACGTTCGGGATTTCACCCCGGGCGGCAAGTCAAAATCACACAAACATTTCATTAATCCATCATTCACCTTGCAAAGCATTCATCCATCGGTTAGTTCATCAGCATGACATAGTCTCGGGATCCACCTCGGGTTCGCAGACTGTGCCTTAAACATTGGGATAATTAATCTAGTAACTAGGTTAATTAAAAATGGAGTCACTTAGGGTTTTTTCCTAGTTTACCCTAAAATAATTAAACAAGGTGGCGACTCACACACTCACGTGCATTTCTTCCTTTAGTCACATGCATTCATATGCTGGTGATATTTTGGGGAGGGGTACACAATAAGAAGTAGCGGTTAAATGGAATGAGGATTGCCAGAAAGCTTTCGACCAAGTCAAGCAATATCTGCTATCCCCACCAGTTTTACAGCCACCAAGGCTAGGAAAGCCTTTGTTATTATACCTATCAGTGACAGAAGAAGCGATGGGTGCAATGCTAGCTCAACAAGCAGAAGATACAAGGATAGAAAATGCCGTGTATTACTTAAGCAAAAGGATGCTAGAATACGAGCTAAAATACAACAAGATAGAGAAGTTGTGTCTGGCTCTAGTTTGGGCTTGTACAAAGCTGCAGCACTACCTCTCGTCTTACACAACCTATGTCATTTCTGAATCGAACCCCTTGAAATTCCTTATGGAGAGACCGGTTCTTGACTGTAAGATGGCTAAGTGGGTGTCGGTGCTCGTAGCCTATGACTTAAAATTTGTACAACGGAAGGCAGTGAAAGGCGGAGCCTTAGCTGATCAGTTAGCAGAATTTCCGGTCGAAGACCAAATGCCAGAGGTAGAATTTCCTGATGAAGACTTGTTGAGCTTAGAAAGTGAAGGCTGGGAAATGTACTTCGACGGAGCTTCGAACTACCATGGAAATGGGGTTGGAGTCATATTCAAAACTCCTTGTGGAGAATACGTCCCAATCGCAGTCAAATTAGATTTCGACTGCACCAACAATGAAGCCGAGTATGAAGCTTGCATAAAGGGGTTAGAAGCAGCCCTGGAGAAAGAAATAAAAGTCCTCAAGGTTTTCGGAGATTCCAATCTAATAGTCTCCCAAGCTTTGAGAAAATGGAAAATTAAGGAAGAGCATTTGGTTCCTTACCTACAACGCCTGGACGAATTGGCGCAGCAATTTGAAGTTTTATCCTTCCACTATTTGCCGTGAGCCAAAAATCAATTTGCTGATGCTCTGGCTACTTTGGCCTCCATGGTAAATATAGGAGAGGACCAAGTCATTCGACCTCTGACAGTTCGACTATAGAAACAGCCAGCTCATATCATGAATGTGGTGGATGACAAGCCCTGGTATTGGGATATACAGAATTATCTTCAGAATGAAGCCTACCCGGAGGGATCCACTAAAACTGATCAACGGACATTGAGACAGTTAGCCTCTGGATATCACCTTACTAAGGGAGTTTTGTATAAAAGAAGTTGGAACGGTCTGCACTTAAGGTGCGTTGATGAAGGAGAAGCTCAAAGCATCATGGATTCCTTACATAATGGGGAGTCCGGTCCACATATGCATGGGATAGCCTTGGCTCGAAAAATCATGAACCTAGGTTATTACTGTTCAACCATGAATGCAGATTGCGTGAGGCACGTGCAGAAGTGCCATGAATGTCAAATTTTTGCTAAGCTGCAAAAGCAGCCTCCGGTCAATCTGAATCCCATTACTTCACCATGGCCTTTCGCGACTTGGGGCATAGACGTGATCGGAAAGATCCATCCAAAGGCTTCCAATGGCCATCAGTTCATCCTGGTTGCTGTTGATTATTTCACTAAGTGGATTGAGGTAGCCTCCTATTCAGTCTTGAACGCCAAGAAAGTAGCACAGTTCGTTCGTACCAACATCCTTTGTCGGTATGGAACACCATTTGAGATCATTACTGATAACGGGTCTCACTTTCAAAGTGAATTTTCGGACCTACTGAAGCAAAAGAAGATCCAGCATCACAAGTCTTCACCCTATCGTCCACAAACAAATGGGGCCGTAGAGGCTGCAAACAAGGCTATAAAGGTCATTTTGCAGAAGACAGTTCAAAAACATAGAGCTTGGCACGAACAATTGCCAAATGCCTTGTGGGGATACAGGACTTCAATCAGAACACCTACTGGGGCAACCCCGTATTCCTTAGTGTATGGCATGGAAGCAGTGTTGCCTATTAAGCTGGAAGTTCACTCGGCAAGAATTATCCAAGAAAGCCAGATCAGCGAAGCAGATTGGGCTGAGAACTATCATTTGCAACTCTTGGGTATGGATGAAAAGCGATTGCAAGCAATCCACCAGACTCGAGTTTATCAAAGAAGAATGGCGCGGCACTTTAATAAGAAGGTCAAAGACCGAAAACTAGAGGAAGGTTGTTTGGTCTTGAAAGAAATTAGATAGCCAATCATAGACCCACGTGGGAAGTTTCTTCCTCATTGGGCTGGACCCTATGTGTTGAAGAAGATTTTGTCCGGCGGAGCCGTCATCTTGACTGATTTAGATGGGTTGGAGTTCACAAATCCATGTAATTTAGATCAGTTGAAAAGATATTTTGTGTAATTGTAATCATTTGCATAATGTAAAAATGAACTACATTAGACCTGATTCTCTTCGAAAAAAAAAAAGAAAATTATATATCAGAGATATGTAGGCAGCCCTCATTGGGTACGGTCTAAACGTCAATAAAAAAATTTCATTCCATTATTCTTTCTTCTTTGCCAATAATAAAAAAAAAGAAAAAGAAAGAAAAACCCGCTAAGTCGAAAACCCGAAAAGGGCGGCTTAGGCAGAAATCGGGGCTCGCTAAGTTGAAAACCCGAAAAGGGCGGCTTAGGCAAAAATGGGTAGCTCGCTAAGTCGAAAACCCGAAAGGGCGGCTTAGGCAAAAATTAGAGCTTGAATAAATGAAGTTGGAAAATGCTTGGAAAGTTTAAAAGTCAAAATAACATTCTAAATTAAAAGCGAATAAAGTCAAGCAGAAAGTCAAAGAGTCCAAATAAATAAATAATGGAGTCTAAGCCCAGTCTAAAAAAAAATAATACATCCAAAGCCAAAAAAGTAAAATCTAAAGTCTAAACCAGAGTCTCAAATAAAAAGCCAAAAAGGCAAAACATCCAAAAATCCAAAGCTAACACAAAAAAAAAAGCAACAAAGCCCATGAGCCTATAGAAATCTAGGTGCCCCGCCTCCTCCGTGGAGCAGCATCCTCTGAGTCATCTCTAGCAAGTAAGCTCTATCCAATCTCGCCTGTCCGAAGAGCCAACACAATTTCCTCACCTGTCCCAACCTCCTCATCAGCATCAGCCTGAACCCAACCTTCGAGTACACTCAGAAGTGCAGTCCTCCTCGGTCTCTCAATCGGCCAGACAGCGGCAATGAACCAAGCCCGGTACTCAGGAGAAGTCTGAACACCAGCAGGGTTAGGTAAAGGCCTAACCATACGATGATCTCTAACCCAAGCACTAAGGACGGCACGAGTAACGCCCGGGGTGATGGCCGAATCAGCTGGGATATCATCTACAATTGGGACAGTTTGGTCTATTCCCATTTGCCTCAAAACGGGTGATGTTGACCAAGTACAGTGAGTGAAGCCTAAAAGATAGACCCGAGAATGGCGAAAGCTGACCTAGATAAAACGGGTGATGTTGTACCAGGAGATGCACCACAATATCTCATCGGGACCCAACTCAATCAGCCATGAAGTCCATGCATCAGTGGATGGATGTGTGATCAAGATCCTCCGCATACGATACTGAGTGGGACTATAGGGCAAGACAGTAGGAGTAGCAACCACTTGGAGTTGGTCTCTCAACCAAACCTGAGTAATGGATCCTTTCTATTACAAAGAGATGAATTAAGAAAAAGTGATGAAGGAAAATAATGAGGGGAAGTACCTGGAGAATGATAGGAGAGACTGTCCAGTCATCGAACCCTAAAGCAGCCCTGTCAAGACTTCTAATAGTCTCTGCCAGCACAATGCTACCAATACAACCCATATCCTCCATTTGCCGAACCATGGGGCAGAGGCGCAAATCCCCAAAACCTGGGTCCTGATTAAACAAGAAGCCAGCCAATAAACAGAAAACCAAGGCCCACATCCTCAGCCTTGTCCGGTTTGGGTCATCTGGGCAAGCCTCTGAAAATTCGTCAATCAGAGACAGCAGAATTGCTTTTTGGTCATCAACGATCATAGCCTTAGCTTGGGGTCGGCTAAACTGAATCAGGGTTTCAAATGACCTAACATACCCAATTTTTACCTCATGCTTGACCAAAGGGGCATTGGGGTCACACCCTATAATGGCACAAAACTCCTCAAAGAGAGGGCACATTTCCTCCATCATCGCCCAAAATCGAAAAACGTGGGTTTCAGGGTCCCAAAGTTTAATACAGGCCCGTAAAAAATCCCAATCAATTACTACACCCCTAAGAGTAACAATAGGAGAAAGACCGTACCTTCCTAGGTTGATCTTTTCGACTTTGGAAAGACTCCTGGTCCAGCTGTGCATGCTATGGTTGTAAAAGGGATTCATGTTTCTTTAAAAAAAAAAAAAAAGAAAGGGGGGGGCCAGCAATAGAATTATTTTTTTTTTCTTCTTGACTGAAGTAAATAAACATGCATACACATAAGTTGTTAAGTACTAATCAAGTGCAGGTACAGTCAAAGTTCAGTACAAATTACAGCAAAGAAAACAAGTAAAATCTAAGTATCAGCGATGAGGTCTCCTCCTCCTCTGGTCATCAAAGGCCCGCAGAGTCCAGGCTGAAGTTAGTTCCTCCTGCATACTGAGAACTAGCTCCATCATCTGACTGACTAATCCGACGGGAACATGAAAAAAAAAATTTTCTTTTAAGTCAGTATCAAGTCTCTTATGAATCCTTTTTGGGAAAGTTTTATTAATCTGTACCTCAGTGATGTCATCAGGAGGAAGAGCTAGGCGATTCACATTCCCCAGAGAGACCTCCCGAAGAGACGAAGTACCATCAGGAGTGTAATAGGGAATGCTGTATGGAAGGTGCAAATTGGCCAAGCCCGGATGAACTGACCCGGTAGCCTCTAAAATAGCCCGGGGAACCCTGAAAGCACCAACCGAATGGCTAGGGCCAGCCCGAGACGGACCCTCCACCGGAGTGGAAGAAGAGGGACGGGTCATAGGCCTCCTCCTTGGGGTCCTGGTCGAGGGGCCTGAAGCCCGAGAAGAACGGGTGCCAAGCGGCTGGGAAGGAGTCGACCTCGGAAGATTGTCAAGTCGAGATCCAATAGGCTGCATCAGAAACATCTGGCAAAATTCATCATAATCTCCACTCCGGATAAATTCCATATGCGGAATACCCTCAGTATGGGCATCGGTAAGAATCATCTGTTTGCCCGCTCGCATGTCCTCAGGAGGAGGATGAGGAACGGAGCGGCAGCCCCTAATCTGGAAGTCCACTCTCTCACCCAGATAATAGCGTCTCAAGACAGGATGTGACAAGATAACCCGCCGCTGAGACAAGGCCTCTGATCGCCGGAAATGGGGATCAGCCTCAATCAAACTTTGGAGTCGGGCATTCATCGCCCCCACCTCAACCTATGTAAGAGAAGCAAATGTGTTAATAAATCTTTTTTTATTTCCACATACTCAAGGAAAATTAAAAGGCACTCACCTGCTCCATGGTACAAGTATCAAAGAAGGTCCGTAGGACCCCTAAAGACTTCTTGCGTAGAATAGACCGGTGATTTGCTCGATACCACCTCCAAGCCAAAGGTACCAACCCTAATCCAAGATCAGTATGAGTTAGCTCTGGGCGGATGTAGGGAAAATACTCAAAAGCCCAAGTTTGCAAAACGAAGGAAAGAATCAGTGAAAAAAAAAAAAAGAAAAAAAAGAGAGAGAACACAGAATGAGGATATGTTCTTTACATTACCTCCCAGAAATAGTAGGTCCCGCTGAGCTTACAGTGGCCTCGACTCAGATCGTACATATCATCATACTTGCGGCTCAGAATAGCGCCGGCCCAGTCGTACTCAGTAAGATGGGCCAAGTCTTCCAAACTCTTCAGAATAGAAGGATTAAACTTCTCTTTCCTGTTAGACCAGAAGGTCGAAGCAAATAGCAGCAACAGAGTGAATCTAGCTACCTGAGTAGCCGTTAGCTCTCCCTGCCTATGTCTAGCATAAATGTCGGGGGCCTGGAGGGATAGCCAGTGTCTCGAAATACTCAGAATAGGGGCAAAAGAGCTAGGTCTGACAATTCGGGGCAGGTCAATCCCTATCAGCTCCATCATCCGATCAGGGGTGACCTCAGTCCTCCAGTCGTCATACAGCTCGATCGGCCGAGTGCCAAAAGGAATCCCGGAGATCACCGAAAAATCAGTCGGGGTCATCGTCTTCTTACCCCAAGGGAAATGGAAAGTGTTGGTGGTGTCCCACCATCTCTCAGCCAGCGCACCCAGTAGGCTCTTGTAATTCTGCCTACCCAACTCAAGATGTCTTAAAAAGTCCAGATGAGAGGGACTGATGATGGCTCCGACCAGGTTGTTGTGGTCAAGTATGTCAATTGGGATCTCAGCAACAGAGGACTCGCCTACATCCAGCCTAATGTATGAATCCTAAAAGGTAAAGTGGCTTAAGATTATTCTTTAGTTCCTTACTAAGGATAATGTCTTAATTCTCTCCTAGCATGCATACTAATAAGACGGTAAGTGCAGGAAAATAAAATTTGTCTTTCTCTTCACAGTTTGGCCACAGAGGCCCAAGAAATCACGATTTGGCCTAAGGCCCGAAAATTCACAATCAGGCCACAGAGGCCCAAAATTTTCACCATTTGGCCTAAGGCCCAAATAATAAATAAATGAGAGTGACAGGGAACTGACCTGGGCATAGACACCGGTGACAGAAGCATGAGTGTCGATGTCTGCTATCACACGGATTTCGTCAAGAGAAATCCCCAGGGATTCCAGAAAATCCTCATCGCTACTATGACTCGAAGAAGTCATTGATGAAGGAAAGATGAGAGAATTTAAGAAAGATCTTTAGAGTAAAAAGATAGAAATGAATGAAAAATGAAAAATTTGAGCTATTTATAAAAAAAGGGGCCAAAAGGCGGGTCTTCTCGACGCGTCTGTTTTTCACCTCTAAAATTTGTGTTTCAGATAACCACCGACTCCCATAAATCATCTTTATGGTCGCCAGTGGGGGGCAACTGTGAATACTCAAATTTTGAGGCTCAAAAAGCCTGTTTTCCCGGACTGCAAACAGTACGGCCGGGCCGGAAGCCATTCGGGAAGTTCACCAGAACTATGCCAATATGGTACTTGAAATGTCCGGAAAATTATGAGGATCGCGAAGCTGGTCCCGGAATATTTTTTGGAGGTCCGGAACTCCCAAAAAAGCCTCCGGAACGAGAAAAAAAGCACACGGGTCGATGTGCCCGCCCCCATAGGGCAGGCATGCCCGCCCCCCAGGGCGGGCCAGCCCACCCTCAAGGGCGGGCGTGCTGCCCCTTGAGGGCGGTCCAGCCCGCCCTCAAGGGCGGGCATGCCCGCCCTCAAGGGGCAGCACGCCCGCCCCCTCTAGGGCGGGCACGCCCGCCCTCAAGGGCGGGCATGCCCGCCACCAAGGGGCAGGCACGCTCGCCTCCCTGAGGCGGGCACGCCTGCCCCCCTGAGGCGGGCAGGACCGCCCTCGGGTCTCCTTTTTTCCTATAAAATTGGCCCCGGGGCCTCCGTTTTGACCCACTCAGTCTGTGTTGACGGACGCTCCTTCTCCCCTACGCTCCTTGCGATTCTTTACTGCTTTCTTGCATTTTAATTTAGTTTTATCGCTTTCTTGCTTTGTTAAGTGGTCACTAAAATTAAATTAATTTAAATTCCCTTAACGAGGAGCTTAACCTGGAGTTAAGAAGTGGCCGTCGATTAAATCAGGTACGTAAGTTAAACTCTGCCTATTTAATTTTAGCACTTCATGCATGTTTCTCTTTTACTCCTAATAATTCTACAACTGCATAAATGCATTCATATCATCATATAGGCAAGTAAATTGCCTCAATTAAAATATGATTAAGCTAGATGCCCGGTTAATTAATAATCGTGGTATTAAAGCTTAAATCCGACAATATTGGCTTAAAATATCTAGTCTATCAATGGCTATGGTATGATTGCCTTTATTTCGAACAATTTTCGGCTTAAGTCCAATTAATCAATAATTGTGACTAAAAGGCCTTAATTGATCACGTTCTTTTGGCATTAAATTGCCTACATTACAGTTCATTTAATTACTTTAGGCAAACAAATTGCCTATAAGTAAGAATAACCAATTTTTGGCAACAATTTGCCTAAATCAACCCATTTTTTTGGCTAAAAGTCTTAAATCACTCAATTTTGGCGACAATCGCCTAAATAATTATCTTTTTTGGCAATAATTGCCTAAAATTAATCTTTTGGCTAAAAGTCTTCGAATCAACACATTTTGGCTAAAAAGCCTTTAAATAACCAATCTTTTGGCAATCAGATTGCATAAATCACAAAACTTTTTGGCCAAAGGCCTTAATCCATTTTTTGGCAAACCAATAAGTCCAATCAACATTTTTTTTTTTTGGCAAACAGATAAGCCCAATCAACATTTTTGGCAAAATGCCTAAACAAAATGCACAAAGCATACACACACTCATGCATAAAGCATCCCCATTCAAAGCCCTCTAAAAGAGGCCTATCGAACTACGTCGACTTTGATTTTCCATTCAAACGGAAGTACGTAGGCACGTTTGGGATTTAACCCCGAGCGGCAAGTCAAAATCACATAAAGACTTTCATTAGTCCAATTGCATCATCTTACACCTTGCAAAGCATCCATTCATAGGTTAGTTCATCAGCATGACATAGTCTCGGGATCCATCTCAGGTTCGTAGGCCATGCTTTAACATTGGGTTAATTAATCTAGTAATTAGGTTAATTAAAAATTGGAGTCACTTAGGGTTTTTCCTAGTTTACCCTAAAATAATTAAACAAGGTGGCGACTCATACATCCACGTGCATTTCTACCCTTAGTCACATGCATTCACATGCCTTGATGTTTTGGGGAGGGGTTCACAGATGGCAGTGTGTAAAATCAAGGCTAGATCAGTTGTTCATGCACTTGAAACCAAACAATCTGCTTCACTCGCAGTATCGGAGTCATTTCAAGAAGTTAGGGTTGAAACGCAACCGATGCAAGTTGTTGAAGATTTAACAGATAGATTGGATGATGAAAGCCGATCATATGTTGAAATAGGAGCATCAGATGATGAAGACGAAGAAGATCAAATCATCATGGGCACCTCAGAAGATGAATATGAAGAAGAGGAACCTGATGAAGAGGAGGAGGAAGCAGATGATATTGAAGACACTTAAAACTTATAGCAGTTTGACTGTTACAAATTGATAAATGTATATCTAATTAATATTATTAATGAAGAATTTCAATGCTATTAACTTTCTTTACTCATATTTACCACACGTTCTACAATTCATATAATTGTATAAATTCATTTTATCTAGGTTCTGATATCTGCAGTACAGATGGCCAGAGGCAGAGCATTTGATTCTGACGCGTCCGGCAGTGGTTCGCGTGGAGGTCGTGGCCCTGGACGCAGTGCCCGTGGACGAGGAGGGTCGATCCCTCATCCTTCTTCAAGTACGTCTGGGGCTTCATCATCTGCTCAGCGACCAGTACTGCCGCCATCACCACCTTCTGCTCCTTCCTCTTCTCCCCCCATTTCTGGACCAGTACAGACTCCACCAGCTGCACAGTCACCTACTGTGCAAGGTAATCATAAATGTCATAACTGTCATTTTAATTATATATTAATTATCTAAAAATTTATAACATTTGTCACTTCTTTTGCAGCTTCATCAGATCCACGTATCACCCTCAGTTTGGTAGCGGGACAGTAAGTACTTATTCAATTTTTCCGCAGGCATATTATGTTCAGATTGTGATTCTTTCGTGTAATTATATTTCACTTCTGTTTTTTTTTTCAGCATATATCCATCTTCTCGAGCAGCGAGGCAAATTTTGAGGATAATCAAGCTCCAGCTGCATAAAGAAGGATACACATGGGATGCCGTACCATAAGAGATGAGAGACTTTTATTGGGAGGAGTTTCAGGTACTCTTTGGTTTAAATTCTATCATCATTCAATGTTTACAATTCAAGATACATCCTTAGTATTGAAATGCTATATTTCATTTTTTGCAGAAACATTTCATATGGGTGTGAACACCCAAATTTTGAGGCTCAAAAAGCCTGTTTTCTCGGATTGCAAATAGTCCGGCCGGACCAAAGGCCATCTTGGAAGTTTACCGAAAGTATGCCAATATGGTACTTGAAATGTCCGGAAAATTATGAGGATCACAGAACTGGTCCCGGAATATTTTTTGGAGGTCCGGAACTCCCGAAATAGCCCCCGGAGCGTTAAAGTAGCAAAACCAGGCACGGCGGTCCAGCCGCTAGCTTTCGGTGGCCCAGCCACCGAGAACCTGCGGCCCGAGCCGCCGAGCACTGGCGGCCCAGCCGCCGAGCACCGGCGGCCTGAGCCGTCGATCTCAGGCGGCCCAGCCGCCGGCATCCGGCGGCCTGAGCCGCCTAGAATCGGCGGCCCGGCCGCCGAGACAGTCCTTTTTTTTTTATAAATAGTGGCCCCGGGTCTTCTGTTTTCCTCACTCAGTCTGTGTTGACGGACGCTCCTTCTCCCCTACGCTCTTTGTGATTCTTTACTTCTTTCTTGCATTTTAATTTAGCTTTATCGCTTTCTTGCTCTGTTAAGTGGTCACTAAAATTAAATTAATTAATATTCCCTTAACAAGGAGCTTAACCTGGAGTTAAGAAGTGGTCGTCGATTAAATCAGGTACGCAAATTAAATTCTGCCTATTTAATTTTAGCACTTCATGCATGCTTCTTTTCTACTCCTCCTAATTCTACAATTGCATAAATGCATTCATATCATCAATTAGGCAAGTAAATTGCCTCAATTAAATAAATTTAGGCTAAATGCTCGGTTAATTAATAATCGTGGTATTAAAGCTTAAAATCCGACAATATTGGCTTAAAATATCTAGTCTATCAATGGCTATGGTATGATTGCCTTTATTTCGAACAATTTTTGGCTTAAGTCCAATTAATCAATAATTGTGACTAAAAGGTCTTAATTAATCACATTCTTTTGGCATTAAATTGCCTACATTACAGTTCATTTAATTTCTTTAGGCGAACAAATTGCCTATAAGTAAGAATAACCAATTTTTGGCAACAATTTGCCTAAATCAACCCATTTTTTGGCTAAAAGTCTTAAATCACTCAATTTTGGCGACAATCGCCTAAATAGTCAACTTTTTGGCAATTATTGCCTAAAATTAATCTTTTTGGCTAAAAGTCTTCGAATCAATACATTTTGGCTAAAAAGCCTTTAAATAACCAATCTTTTGGCAATCAGATTGCATAAATCACAAAACTTTTTGGCCAAAGGCCTTAATCCATTTTTTGGCAAACCAATAAGTCCAATCAACATTTTTTTTGGCTAAAAGCCTTAAATCAACAATTTTGGCATCAAATGCCTAAAAATCAATTTTCAGGCAAAATGCCTAAACAAAAATGCACAAAGCATACACACACTTATGCATAAAGCATCCCCATTCAAAGCCCTTTAAAAGAGGCCTATCGAACTACGTCGACTTTGATCTTCCATTCAAACGGAAGTACATAGGCACGTTTGGGATTTAACCCCGAGCGGCAAGTCAAAATCACATAAACACCTTCATTAGTCCAATTACATTCATTCACCTTGCAAAGCATTCATTTTTTGGTTAGTTCATCAACATGACATAGTCTCGGGATCCACCTCGGGTTCGCAGACCATGCTTTTAACATTGGGATAATTAATCTAGTAATTAGGTTAATTAAAATCGGAGTCACTTAGGGTTTTTTCCTCGTTTACCCTAAAATAATTAAACAAGGTGGCGACTCATACATTCACGTGCATTTTTGCCTTAGTCACATGCATTCACTTGCATTGATATTTGGGGAGGGGTTCACAGTTTGGCGACTCTGCTGGGGATCTTATGTAATCTTTTTGCATAATAGTGGACTACAATTGCTGTGTAAACTAACCTGCCCTTCTTTAGGGTATTATTTACTATGCTTTGTTTTGCAGGGTACCCCAACAAAAAAATCCAGTATTCTTTCTTTAAGAATACCGGATAAAGAGAATTTGAACTTGATTATACAACTAAATTAAAACATTTTTAATTTGTTGATTTATTTGCACGGATTGAGAATCTTTTTCTCCATTGCATAAAAAAACGAATTTCAAATGAATTTCTTCTCTCTCTATTTAAACTTCTGAGTCTGGATAGCAAGTAGCGCTGATCGGCAGGTCTCTTTGATTATGTCGACGGACAGCCAAAGCGTCCTCCCTGTTACCGCAAACCGCCCCTAATCCTTTTGGGGGTGGCCCATGGGTATGCGTACTGTTGGACCCACGCGAAACTCTTTATTTCACATGTGGTTAGGTACATCCATACTCAAGGTTCAAGGGTCCCTTATAAGCCGATTCTTTATTTGAGTCATAGCCTATAGAACCTATCCTTTAGGACTGTATGCACCCAATGATGTGAATCATATTCATTAAACAGATTATGACATGTTGTTATGCACATTCACGACATATCATAAACATGGGGTAAACACAAAGAGAGCATGAAACACTCTTCTCATCCATGCACAGTCGGACAAAAGGGTCGATCTACATCAGTTACCTTGACACACCAACCACTGTACCTAATCCAGCTACCCTTATCCTTACAGGTGCCCACGATCCAAGTGCCCACATCTGTGCCAGCCACACCTACAGTACTATCACCAGCTACACCAGTTTCACCCGCAACTCCAACAACCCTACCTGCACCAATGGCATCACTTGCTGACATCCAAACCCTCATTGAACAGCTTGAGGCCAGAATGGAGGCCAGAATGAATGAGGCATTGGCTGCCCAAAGGATTGCCCTGATAGCTGAATTGGGTAATGGAAATGGTAATGGAAATGGGGCTTCTGCTGAAGGGAGTGGACCGGCTACCTCCAATCAGGGACGTGCCTTCCAAAACCCTGCCCTTAACCTGGATGACGTGCCTTCCAAAACTACTTCTGAGCCGAAAGCTCAGAAAACGAGAAAAAAACTGGAAACCACCAAACAGAAAAACAATGAACCCTTTCCCTCGTTCCTTACGAGAAAAAAGGACCAAGGTCGCCCAAATGATCAACCGACCTTCTGAGCAAGAACAGGTAGACATAATCATAAAGAACCTGCAACCTGTCTACCAACAACAGTTACAAACCCAATACTTACCAACCTTCCAGTCGCTCATTGTCGCTGCTACAAAGGTAGAGGATTTAATTCAAATGGGGCAATTGAAAGAAGACTCAGGAACCTCCAAATATAAGAAACCTGGCCAACCTGGCAAAGTCCACGAAGTGGCAAGCATCACCCCCATGAATCCTTTACGTGTGGGCAATATGAGAAATGGCAATTGGTCAAGAAGGACATATACTGACCTCGGGATGCCAATCCTTTTGGTTTTCCGAGAGGCTGTCAAGGCCAACTACATCAAGCCCTTAGAAGCAAGGCCGCCACCCAACCCTTTACCAAGAAACTACCGAACCAATGAATACTGTGAATATCATCAGGGTCATGGGCATGAGACTGAAGCGTGCTGGACGCTTAAGAACTGCATCCAAGACCTGGTGGACGATGGTTCAATTATCCCAAGAAGTGAGTCAAACATTAGCACTAATCCCTTACCAAATCACGGGGTAAATGCTATTGTTTCTGACCAGGAATTGATCGATCCTTTCGAGCTATTCCTAGAAATGAATGACACCTGTGTCCTGGACCTGAATGACTTATCCGAAGAGGTAACAACCGAGCTGGAAGTGGAAGACTTCATGTAGCCTAGTCTCTTTGATGAGGTTGCGGTTATCACCGGAAGTGACGAGAATCGAGACTTGCTCAACCTGATCAAGCCAAGCGGAGGACCTCTCACCAACTGGTACGCCGAGGAGGATCGCACTGCTGATAGACCCCCTCCCGAGTCAAACCAAGAGTCAAAATTTATAATAAAGTCCTGTACCGAGTCTGAGTCTGACCCCGAGTCTGAAACCGAGTCAGAGTCTAGTTCCAGTTCTGAGTCGTCTGTGTCGGATCTAGAAAATCCAGATTTCAAATTCGATGTAATTTTTGAAGACGATTCCGTCATAATTAATAAAGGCTTGCAAATTCTTGACTAGCCTGCGTGTTTATCTTTCCAAGCAAAAATAATAAATAAATGAAATAAAAAATGAAAAGGAAAAAATAATGATTGGCAAAGAAGAAAATGAACATACATACATTGCATCTGATTGTATGAACAGGGAACAAGTCAGTGAATGTTTGAAGAAATTTGTCGATTGCTTCATGTGGAAGTCAAGTGACATCACGGGAATCGACCCAGCAATAGTGGTGCATAAGATTCCGGTATACCCTGAGGCTAAGCCAGTAAAACAGAAGCTTAGGAGACTGAAGACAGAATGGTCCTTGAAAATCAAGGAGGAAGTTGCCTAGCAACTGGAGAACAAGTTCATAGAACCCATTGCTTACCCGACATGGTTAGCAAACATTGTGCCGGTTCCTAAGAAGGATGGAAAAGTCAGAATGTGTGTGGATTATCGGGATTTGAATAAAGCATGTCCGAAGGACGACTTCCCCCTGCCGCACATTGACTTGCTGTTTGACCGAATGGCTGGACATGAGATGGTCTCCTTGACCGATCTTGCTGTCGGATACAATCAAATAATGATGCATTTGCCAGACAAAGAGAAAACGGCATTCATCACAGAGTGGGGAACCTACTGCTACAGGGTCATGCCTTTTGGGCTCAAAAATGCCGGGGCAACCTATCAAAGAATGGCAACGACCATCTTCCATGACATGATTCACAAAGAAGTCGAAGTGTATGTGGACGACATGGTTGTCAAATCAAAAACAGCTGAAGAACATACAACAGCACTTGAGAAGTTCTTCCTTAGACTTCGAAAGTACAACTTAAAGCTCAACCTGGCGAAATGTCTATTTGGAGCTACATCCGGAGTATTCCTGGGGCACATGGTCAGTCGGAAGGGCATAGAGATTGACCCTTCAAAAGCCAAGGCCATTTTAGAAATGCCAGCACCAAGGACGGAAAAAGAAGTTCGGGGTTTCCTGGGAAGGCTACAGTACATCAGCCGGTTCATAAATCAATTGGCTGATACTTGTGGTCCGATCTTCAAATTACTCAGGAAAAGAGTAGCGGTTAAATGGAATGAGGATTGCCAGAAAGCTTTCGACCAAGTCAAGCAATATCTGCTATCCTCGCCAGTTTTACAGCCACCAAGGCTAGGAAAGCCTTTATTATTATACCTATCAGTGACAGAAGAAGCGATGGGTGCTATGCTAGCTCAACAAGCAGAAGATACAAGGATAGAAAATGTCGTGTATTACTTAAGCAAAAGGATGCTAGAATACGAGCTAAAATACAACAAGATAGAGAAGTTGTGTCTGGCTCTAGTGTGGGCCTGTACAAAGCTGCAGCACTACCTCTTGTCTTACACGACCTATGTCATCTCTGAATCGAACCCCTTGAAATTCCTTATGGAGAGGCCGGTTCTTGACTGCAAGATGGCTAAGTGGGTATCAGTGCTCGCAGCTTATGATTTGAAGTTTGTACAACGGAAGGCAGTAAAAGGTGGAGCCCTGGCTGACCAATTAGCAGAATTACCGGTCAAAGACCAGATGCCGGAGGTAGAATTTCCTGATGAAGACTTGTTAAGCTTGGAAAGTAAAGTCTGGGAGATGTACTTCGATGGAGCTTCAAACTACCATGGAAATGGGGTTGGTGTCGTATTCAAAACTCCTTGTGGAGAATACGTCCCAATCGCAGTCAAACTAGATTTCGACTGTACCAACAACGAAGCCGAGTATGAAGCTTGTATCAAAGGGTTAGAAGCGGCCCTAGAAAGAGAAATAAAAATCCTTAGGGTTTTCGGAGATTCCAACCTGATAGTCTCTCAAGCGCTAAGGAAATGGAAAATTAAGGAAGAGCGGTTGGTTCCTTACCTACGACGCTTGGACGAATTAGCTCAGCAGTTTGAGGAATTATCCTTTCACTACTTGCCGCGAGCCAAAAATCAGTTTGCCGATGCGCTGGCTACTTTAGCTTCCATGGTTAATGTAGAGGGAGATCAAATCATTCGACCTCTAACAGTTCGGCTACAGAAGCAGCCGGCACATGTCATGCATCTAGTCGATGACAAGCCGTGGTTTTGGGATATACAGAACTATCTTTAGAATGAAGCCTACCCGGAGGGGTCCAAAAAGACTGATCAACGAACATTGAGGCAGTTAGCAGCTGGATATTTCCTTACCGGGGGAGTTTTGTATAAGAGAAGATGGGATGGCCTGCACCTAAGGTGCGTTGATGAGGGGGAAGCTCAAACCATCATGGATTCCTTGCATAATGGGGAGTCCGGTCCGCACATGCACGGGATAGCCTTGGCTCGGAAAATTATGAACTTGGGTTATTACTGGTCGACCATGAATGCAGATTGCGTGAGGCACGCGCGGAAGTGCCATGAGTGTCAAATTTTTGCCAAGCTACAAAAACAGCCTCCGATCAATCTGAATCCCATTGCTTTTCCCTGGCCTTTCGCAACGTGGGGCATAGACGTGATCGGAAAGATTCATCCAAAGGCTTCCAATGGCCATCAATTCATCCTGGTTGCTGTTGATTATTTCACTAAGTGGATTGAGGCAGCTTCTTATTCGGTTTTGAATGCCAAGAAGGCAGCACAGTTCGTTCGTACCAACATCCTTTGTCAGTATGGAACACCATTTGAGATCATTACTGATAATGGGTCTCACTTTCAAAGTGAATTTTCGGACCTACTGAAGCAAAAGAGGATTCAGCATCACAAGTCTTCACCCTATCGTCCACAAACAAATGGGGCTGTAGAGGCTGCAAACAAGGCTATAAAGGTCATTTTGCAGAAGACGGTTCAAAAGCATAGAGCTTGGCACGAACAATTGCCAAATGCCTTGTGGGGATACAGGACTTCAATCAGAACGCCTACTGGGGCAACCCCGTATTCCTTAGTATATGGCATGGAAGCAGTGTTGCCTATTGAGCTGGAAGTTTAGTC
Organism: Jatropha curcas; assembly: GCF_041381405.1. NCBI lineage: Eukaryota > Viridiplantae > Streptophyta > Magnoliopsida > Malpighiales > Euphorbiaceae > Jatropha > Jatropha curcas. The sequence goes on along the minus strand of NC_143156.1, from coordinate 17,119,446 downwards.
GGCAAGGATTATCCGGGAAAGCCAGATCAGCGAAGCAAATCGGGCTGAGAATTATCATTTACAACTCTTGGGTATGGATGAAAAGCGATTGCGAGCAATCCACCAAACTCAAGTTTATCAAAGAAGAATGGCGCGGCATTTTAATAAGAAGGTCAAAGACCGGAAACTGGAAGAAGGTTGTTTGGTTCTGAAGGAGATTAGACAGCCAATCATAGATCCACGTGGGAAGTTTCGTCCTCAGTGGGCTGGACCCTATGTGTTAAAGAAGATATTGTCAGGCGAAGCCGTTATTTTAACTGATTTGGATGGTTTGGAATTCACTAATCCATGTAATTTAGATCATTTAAAAAGATATTTTGTGTAATTGTAATCATTGCATAATGTATGATGAACTACATTAGACCTGATTCTCTTTGAAAAAAAGAAATTATATATATCGGAGATATGTAGGCAGCCCTCTTTGGGCGCGGTCTAAACATTAAAAAAAAAAGCATTTTCATAATTCTTTCTTCTTTGCCGATAATAAAAAAAAAAAGAGAAGACAAGAAAAAAAAAAGAAAAGAAAACCCGCTAAGCCGAAAACCCGAAAGGGCGGCTTAGGCAAAAGTCGGGGCCCGCTAAGCTGAAAACCCGAAAAGGACGGCTTAGGCAAAAAAGGGTAGCCCGCTAAGTTGAAAACCCGAAAGGGCGGCTTAGGCAAAAGTTAGAGCTTGAATAAATAAAGTTGGATGATGCTTGGAAAGTTTAAAAGACAAATACATTTATAGTTAAAGCAAGCAGTTCAAGTCAAGCAGAAAGCAAAAAGTCCAATAAATAATAAAGTCTAAATCAGAGTCTCAAATAAAAAGCCAAAAAAGCAAAATATCCAAAAATCCAAAGCCAACACAGAAAGTAAATAAAAAAACAACAATAAAGTCCAAAAGCCTATAGGAGTCTAAGTGTCCCGCCTCCTCCGTGGAGCAACATCCTCTGAGTTATCCCTAGCTGTTAAGCTCCGCTCCACCTCGCCTGTCTTAGGAGTCAGCACAATCTCCTCCCTAGTCTCAGCCTCATCACTAGTGTCAGTCCGAACCCAACCTTCGAGTGCACTCAGCAGTGCAGTCCTCCTCGGTCTCTCAATTGGCCAGACAGTGGCAATGAACCAGGTCCGATATTCAGGAGAAGTCTGAACACCGGCAGGGTTAGGTAAAGGCCTAACCATATGATGATCTCTGACCCAAGCCCTAAGGACGGCCCGAGTAACACCCGGGGTAATGGCAGAATCAGCTGAAATGTCATCCATAAGTGGAGCAGTCTGATCTATCCCCATCTGTCTCAAAACACGCGAAGCGCAGTACCAGGTACAATGGGTAAGTCCTAACAGGTAAACCCGTGTATGGCGGAAGCTAGCCTGGATAAAGCAGGTGATGTTGTACCAGGAGACGAACCACAGTATCTCATTTGGGCCCAACTCAATCAACCATGAAGTCCATGCGTCAGTAGAGGGATGTGAGATCAGGATCCTTCGCATGCGATACTGGGAAGGGTTATAAGGAAGGGAAGTAGGAGCAGTGACCACTTGAAGATGGTCCTTCAACCAAACCTGAGTAATGGATCCTTTCTATTATAAGGGAATGAAAATAATACCAATATAAAAAAAAAAAAGAGGAGACAAGGGGAAGAAGGAAGATACCTGGAGAATAATGGGGGAAACGGTCCAGTCATTGAACCCTAAAGCAGCCCTGTCAAGGCTCCTAATGGTCTCTGCCAGCACAATGCCGCCAATACAACCCATATCCTCCATTTGTCGAACCATGGGGCAAAGACGCAAGTCCCCAAAGCCTGGGTCCTGGTTAAATAAAAAGCCGGCCAATAAACAAAAAACCAGGGCCCGCATTCTTAGCCTCATCCGGCTAGGGTCATCTGGGCAAGCCTCTGAAAATTCATCAATCAGGGGCAGCAAAATTGCCTTCTGGCCATCAACAATCATAGCCCTAGCTTGGGGTCGGTTGAACTGAAACAGGGTTTCAAATGACCTAACATACCCAATTTTTACCTCATGCCTGACCAAAGGGGCATTGGGGTCACACCCTATGATAGCACAAAACTCCTCAAAGAGAGGGCACAACTCTTCCATCATGGCCCCAAACTGAAAAACGTGAGCTTCAGGGTCCCAAAGTCTAATACAGGCCCATAAAAAATCCCAATCAATTACTACACCCCTAAGAGTAATAACGGGAGAAAGACCGTACCTCCCCAAATTGATCTTTTCAACTTTGGAGAGACTCCTAGTCCAGCTGTGCATGCTATGGTTGTAGAAGGGATTCATGTCCTTTTATTTTATATTTGTTGTTTTTTTTTTAAAAAAAATAATAGTAATAGAAGATAATAAATAAAAATAATAAGGAAAGAAAAAGAGGAGAAACTAACCAGATTCATGGTGGCTTGAAAAAAAAAAAAAAAATATATATATATATATATATATAGAAAGAGATAAAGAAACATTTTTGAGTAAAGCAAATTTTTTCCATGCATACATATTTTCTTGTACTAATCAAGTGTAGGTACAAATAAAGTTCAGCACAACAGATACAGCCAAGATTCGATGCAGAAAATACAGCAAAAGGAAAACAAAGGAAAGCAAGAAAATCTATCAACGACGGGGCCTCCTCCCCCTCTGATCTTCGAAGGCTATCTGAGTCCAGGCCGCAGCTAGTTCCTGCTGCATCCCGAGAAACAGCTCCATCATCTGGTTGACTAGCCCGACAGGAACCTGGAAATCATACAAAGAAAAATACAAGTCAATATCTCCTAGGAATCCTTTTCTTGTGAGAAATGTGCCAGGACTTACCTCGGTGATGTCCTCGGAAGGAAGAATTGTGTGATCCACACCCTCCAGGGAGACCTCTCGAAAAACTGGAGGACTGTTGGGGACAAAGTAGGAAATGCTATATGGAAGACGTAGAGTGGCCAGGTCTGGATGAAGCGGCCCGGTAGCCTCCAAAATAGCCCGGGGAGCCCTGGAAGGACCCGTCGCCCGTCTAGGCCCGGCCTACGACGGCCTCTCAACATGGGTCGAAGAAGTCGGATCTGCCATGGGCCTCCTCCTTGGAGTCCTAGTCGAAGGACCCGAAGCCCGAGAAGAATGGGTACCGAGTGGCTGAGAAGGAGCCGACCTCTGGATACTATCGAACCGAGGTCCAATAGGCGGCATCAGAGAGATTGCGCAGAATTCATCGTAATCTCCTTCCATGATGAACTCTAAATGAGGGATACCTTCAGTATGAGCAGCAGTGAGCTTCATCTGTTTACCTGCTCGCATATCCTCAGGGGGGGGAAAAGGGACAGAGCGACAGCCTCTTAGCTGAACATCCACTCTCTCACCCAAATAATATCGCCGTATGACGGGGTGTGACAAGACCACTCTCCGCTGAGACAAGGCATCTGACCGTTGGAAGACGGGATCAGCCTGAATCCAGCTTTGTAAATGAGTAGGCATCAGCCCCATGTCGACCTATAAAAGATGTAAATGTGTTAATAAATCCTTTTTGTTAACATATCCAAAAATACTAAGCATGTACCTGCTCCAGAGCGCAAGTATCAAAAAAGGCTCTCAGCTCCTTCAGTGACTTATTGCGCCGGACGGGATGAAGGTTTGATTTGTACCATCTCCAAGCTGAAGGCGCCAGCTCTGACCTAGGATCAGTCTGAAGTAACTCTGGGCGAGTGTAAGGAAAGTACTCGAATGCCCAAGTCTGTAGAACAAAAAAAGAAGAATCAGGAGAATCAAGATAAACAGAAAAACACAGAAAGAGAGAATGTTCTTTACATTACCTCCCAGAAATAGAAGGTCCCGCTAAGCTTGCCATGGCCTCGGCTCAGGTCACACATATCGTCGTACATACGACTCAGGATAGCACCGGCCCAGTCATACTCCTTTAAAAGGGCCAAATTTTCCAAGCTCTTCAAGATGGAAGGGTTAAACTTCTCCTTCCTGTTGGACCAAAAGGTCGAAGCAAACAACACCAACAAAGTGAACCTGGCCACCTGGGTAGCCGTCAACTCTCCCCGCCCGTAGCTGGCATAGATGCTAGGGGCCTGGAGGGATAACCAGCGTCTGGAAACGCTCAAAGCAGGGTTAGCAGAACCTGGTTCAACCAGCCGAGGCAGGTCTATCCCAATCAGCTCCACCATCCGGTCGGGGGAGATATCGACCCTCCAGTCATCATATAGCTCGATCGGTCGAATCCCGAAGGGGATCCCGGATATCACAGAAAAGTCTGCAGGGGTCATTGTCAACTCGCCCCAAGAAAAATGGAAAGTATTAGTGGTGTCCCACCACCTTTCAGCCAAGGCACATAATAACTCCTTGTAGTTACTTCGCCCCATATCAAAATACCTCAGATAGCCCAGGTAAGATGGACGGATGATCACGCCAACCGGGCTGTTTGGATCAAATAGTTCGAGCGGAATTCCGGCCACAGAACTCTCACCCACATCCAATTTGATGCGGGAGTCCTAAAAGGTAAATCAACCTAAGAGTTACTCCTCGGTTCCTTACTAAGGGTAATATCTTAGTTCTACCCTAGTATGCATACTAATAAAAACAGTAAGCACATGAATTTTTTTAAAAAAAAAAAAAAAAAAATTTTTTTTCACAATTTGGCCTAAGGCCCAAAATTCACAATTTGGCCTAAGGCCCAAGAACCACGATTTTTGGCCTAAGGCCCAAAAATCACAATTCGGCCTAAAGCCCAAATAATGGATAATTTACGTGCATAAGAGTAAAAGGGAACTCACCTGAGCGAAGATGCCGGTCCTGGAAGCGTGAGTATCTGCGTCTGCCATAAGATCGACCTCGTCGAGAGTAATCCCTAGAGACTCGAGGAAATCCTCGTCGCTGCTATAGCTTGGAAGAGCCATAGAAGGAGGTGGTCCTGTAGCTTTGAATGTTGAGAGGATTTGAGAGAGTTTTGGTATGTAGAAAGTTTAGAATGAGTAGAATGAGTAAATCTTAAGCTATTTATAAAGCAAATGGCCAAAAGGCGGGTCTTCTGGACGCGTAAAATTTTTGCCTCTAAAATGTGTGTTTCGGACAACCACCGACTCCCATAAATCATTTTTATGGTCGCCGGTGGGGAGCAACTGTGAACACCCAAATTTTGAGGCTCAAAAAGCCTATTTTTTCGGACTGCAAATAGTCCGGCCGGACCGAAGGCCATCTTGGAAGTTTACCGAAAGTATGCCAATATGGTACTTGAAATGTCTGGAAAATTATGAGGATCACAAAACTAGTCCCGGAATATTTTTTGGAGGTCCGGAACTCCCGAAAAAGCCCCCGGAGCGTTAAAGTAGCAAAACCACCAGGCACGGCGGTCCAGCCGCTGGCTTCCGGTGGCCCAGCCACTGCGAACCTGCGGCCCGAGCCGCCGAGCTCAGGCGGCCCAGCCGCCGGCATCCGGCGGCCTGAGTTGCCGAGAATCGGCGGCCCAACCGCCGAGCGCCGGCGACCCGAGCCGCCGATCCACGGCGGCCCAGCCGCCGAAACAGTCCTTTTTTTTATAAATAGTGGCCCCGGGTCTTCTGTTTTCCTCACTCAGTCTGTGTTGACGGACGCTCCTTCTCCCTTACGCTCTTTGCGATTCTTTACTGCTTTCTTGCATTTTAATTTAGCTTTATCGCTTTCTTACTCTGTTAAGTGGTCACTACAATTAAATTAATTAATATTCCCTTAACAAGGAGCTTAACCTGGAGTTAAGAAGTGGTCGTCGATTAAATCAGGTACGCAAATTAAATTCTGCCTATTTAATTTTAGCACTTCATGCATGCTTCTTTTCTACTCCTCCTAATTCTACAATTGCATAAATGCATTCATATCATCAATTAGGCAAGTAAATTGCCTCAATTAAATAAATTTAGGCTAAATGCTCGGTTAATTAATAATCGTGGTATTAAAGCTTAAAATCCGACAATATTGGCTTAAAATATCTAGTCTATCAATGGCTATGGTATGATTGCCTTTATTTCGAACAATTTTTGGCTTAAGTCCAATTAATCAATAATTGTGACTAAAAGGTCTTAATTAATCACATTCTTTTGGCATTAAATTGCCTACATTACAGTTCATTTAATTTCTTTAGGCGAACAAATTGCCTATAAGTAAGAATAACCAATTTTTGGCAACAATTTGCCTAAATCAACCCATTTTTTGGCTAAAAGTCTTAAATCACTCAATTTTGGCGACAATTGCCTAAATAGTTAACTTTTTGGCAATTATTGCCTAAAATTAATCTTTTTGGCTAAAAGTCTTCGAATCAACACATTTTGGCTAAAAAGCCTTTAAATAACCAATCTTTTGGCAATCAGATTGCATAAATCACAAAACTTTTTGGCCAAAGGCCTTAATCCATTTTTTGGCAAACCAATAAGTCCAATCAACATTTTTTTTGGCTAAAAGCCTTAAATCAACAATTTTGGCATCAAATGCCTAAAAATCAATTTTCAAGCAAAATGCCTAAACAAAAATGCACAAAGCATACACACACTCATGCATAAAGCATCCCCATTCAAAGCCCTTTAAAAGAGGCCTATCGAACTACGTCGACTTTGATCTTCCATTCAAACGGAAGTACGTAGGCACGTTTGGGATTTAACCCCGAGCGGCAAGTCAAAATCACATAAACACCTTCATTAGTCCAATTACATTCATTCACCTTGCAAAGCATTCATTTTTTGGTTAGTTCATCAACATGACATAGTCTCGGGATCCACCTCGGGTTCGCAGACCATGCTTTTAACATTGGGATAATTAATCTAGTAATTAGGTTAATTAAAATCGGAGTCACTTAGGGTTTTTTCCTCGTTTACCCTAAAACAATTAAACAAGGTGACGACTCATACATTCACGTGCATTTCTGCCTTAGTCACATGCATTCACTTGCATTGATATTTGGGGAGGGGTTCACAATGGGACGAGGCCATTACGACTATGCTGAAAGTAGCCTGGGAGAAGATATGCGCCGATCGATATGCTGACTTCACCTATAGGATGAGAAGAAGTGGTAAGAAGTAGCAGTGCGTGTCTCAGGAGATATGGGAGAGCTGGCAAAAGGCTTGGGAGGATCCTGCATTCAAGAGAAAGCGGGAGATATTTGCACAAAACAGGCGCAGTGAGACTGGCAGTGATGGAGCAGGACCTTCTCGACACACAGGCGGATCTATATCTGCTATAGAGACAGCTCGATTATTAGTAAGTGAACTAGTCCCTTTACATGAAACTGATGTTTAATGAAAGGACACTATATATATTAATATATCATGCATAAAAATTCATTACAGGTTGGAAAATTAGGTCGTGAGCCCACACCGATTGAGGTGTTTACATACACTCACACTAAGGACCACGATCTGAATACGTTTGTCGATAGACGTGCGGTGAGCGTCAATGTAAGTAACAATGAATAATATTTACATTTACCCTCTACTCGTTGCGAAGATGTACAAAGTTCAATATAATAAAGCTTGCAATTGCATTGATTAATTAATTTTTTGTTTTCAGGAGCACTATACTACAGCTCGGGAGCGTATTGTTACTTCTCAGACCGATGAATTCGAAGCTGAGTCAAGAATTGACGAGGTAGCGCTTTGTCTCGAGGCTGTAGGGGGCGAGAAGAAGAGGAAGGTATACGGCATCGGGTCTCAGGCATCACAGTTTTACTGCGGCTCAGCAGCTCACGCTTCTATAGCCAGCGCAGCACCACAGCCCGAGCACACTGACGAGCACTATACTGATGATATATGGGCTCAGCTTGCTGATCAGTAGAGACAGATTGCAGAGCTTAGAGCGCATGTGATGCGACTGTCCGGTGAGCCCCGTGCTGATACTTCTTCCTCTGATCCTGCGCCTGCTACAGACCGACGTGTTTCGACGTCTCAGCAGCAGCCACTACCGGCTCCTGATCCCGATCCTGTAGACGATACCTTGGTCACCCCTCCTGGCGCTACATCACATCCAGCAGGTACTCCTCCAGGCGATTCGACATCGGGAGATCTGACATCGGATCCTGAGATGAGCAGCAGCATAGATTTGATTTTGGACCTTTTTAGTTTTTCATTCTTTATTTTGATATTTTTAATTTGTTCAGTACAATAAAAATTACATTTTTATATTGTTCTTCAATTGCGTGTGTGATATATATGTATATATGTCAATTTTCACAGGTGCAAAAAAATTTTGGTTTCATAATAATATTTAATTTTTTTAATTTTTTTTTCATTTTTGCGACCGATTTGATACCGAAAATTAAATTTTTAAATTGACATTTTGCGACTGATTTTAAAAAATTGTGACAGTTTTTTCTGCGACCAAATTTGCGACTGAATTTCCAATTAAACCACGACCAAAAATTGCGACCGATTATTGAAAATTGCGACCGATTATATCAGTCGTTAATTTGCGACCGATGAAATAATCGGTCGTAAAGTTTTTTTGCGACCAGGTATTTTGCAACCGATATCTGTCGGTCGCAGATTGGTCGCTAAGTAAAATTAGCGACCGATTTGAGCCATTTTGCGACCGATTGGTCGGTCGCAAAATGGCGTTTTTTTTGTAGTGCATGGAATTCTGGAATTTTCATCTTGATTGATCCCAAGTCACCATCAACTGTACTAACTTCAGGATTATTGACTTCTTCATCTTCAGTAGTTTGGAATCTAATTGGAGTAGTACGTGGATGAGCTCTTGTTGCAGTAGAGCTTTGGGCAGCTTTAATTTCCTGCAACTCCTCTCTCATATCTTGTAGGAAATTATTGTAGTTTCAAAACTGCCCTTGAGTTGATTCCATGAAGAGCTTCAATTGGGGATCTTTAATTTGATTTCCTTCCCTGTTAGTTTCTCCAGTCTTGCCTGTACTCATGATTAGTACTTAAAAGAACTAGAAATCACAAAAGAATAGTGTTAAGGTAAAAACACTCCCTCACGTGTTTACACTCCTTACCACTCCTTGCAATTCCTCCAATTGTACTTTAGAATTTCCAAGCCAACCAACCAACTCAAAGAACGTTTAGAACACAAGGAAATAAACCTTAACAAGGAAAAGTAAGCACAAATTCTAGAAAGAACACTTAAAACGAAATGGACAGTAGTACAAGAACTAGATTATGTACTACTTGATTATATTAGTTTAGAGTGTAGAAACAAGCAAACACACCCTAATAATGTAATAGAAGTAAAGAAGGCACAAACAAAGAAAAATAAAACTGGAATTTAAAAAGACAAATTCTGGATATAATGTATGAATTTAGTTCACTACAAAGCAAACCAAATATGGACCTAATTTAATTCTACCCAATCAAAGCAAGCAAACAATAAAACCAAAATTTCAGATTTGACACAGAAATTATAGTGATAACCAGCTTGTTATCACAAGTTGATTAATTTTATCTCTAAAATGCATGCTTGTGCAAATAAGTGTAATATAGGCTGTCCTAGCAAAATAATTAACTTGTCCAGCAATGAGTTTGTATTTTCTCAAGATAAGACCCCAAACCAAGTCAAAATATGTTGCCCTTCAAATGAGTAAAGGATAGGCTGTCAATTAAGATCCCTAGTCAAGTCAAATATTCTGCCTTTAATTAAATATGAGATAGGCTGTCCTAGCAAGAACAATTAACTTTTTCAGCAATGACTTTGTATTTTCTCAAGATAAGATCCCAATTAAAGTCAATATATGCTACCCTTCAAATGAGTGTATGATATGCTGCCAATAAGTTCCAAAATCAAATCAAATATTCTGTCTTTAATTAAATGTGAGATAGGTTGTCCTAGCAAGAATATTTAACTTTTCCAGCAATGACTTTTTGTGTCTCCCAATTTCAATTTAGGTAGGTAATGGCTCTATATTCTGCGTGTCCAGCAATGACTTTTTGTGTCTCCCAATTTCAATTTATGTGGGTAATGGTTCTATATTCTGGTTGCCCAGCAATGACTTTTGTGTCTCCCAATTCAATTTAGGTTGGTAATGGCTTTAACAAGATCTGACTTATCTTTCCCTTTTTTTTTTTTTTTTTTGATCAAGAAGATTGAAGAAGACAAACAAATCTCCAGATTTGGTATTTAATAACTAATACAACTGATTTTTTTTTATATATATATATATAATCAAGAACACAAAGCAACACAAGAAGAAAAACTCATGGGATAACAAGCAAAAACCCAGATTTTGGAATAACTCCAAAGGATAATCGAATTCTTAGCAAACACAAAAGAATAAAAGCAAGATGAAACCAGATCCAAGAAGATCTAAAAAGCAAATTCCAGATCCAAGAAGATTTTAAAGAGAAAAATCTAGATCCAGGAAGATATAACAAGAAAATTCCAGATCCAAGAAGATCTAAAGAGAAAAACTCAGATCTTGAATTTAAACAAGTACTAAGACAAACGTCAAAGAAAATCCAGCAATTAGAAAACTTAAATTCCTAAGCTAAGATAACATAACTTACCTTAAATCTTTGATTTGGCTTTGATACCAAATGACAAGGAACCCAAAGGAAATGAATTCCTAGAACCCCTAATCGAGTGGATTGGATCAAAGATTAAGATGAATCCCCCTCTATGGCACCCCATGTTTATACAGAAATGAAAACACCAATAATCGAGTAAAGAACAAGATAAATGCCACAATGAGTTGATAAGTTTACCTTAATTCTTGATGCAATTAGAGGATAGCAAATTCTCACAATCACTCTAATTAAGAAGAACATGCAAGATCATGAACAATTTTTCCTTAGATTTAAATTATGCCAAAAATCCCGTTTTACATCTTAAGGAGGCTATTTATATGCCTCAAACAAACCTAATACTAAAGGAGAGTATCTAACTAGGCTGCCCTAAGGCCAAAACACATGGGCCAAACTAGTACACACAAAATAGAATCATTTCCAGCCCAAAATAGACAACTTAATATTGGGCAGATTGCATGCATCATAAAATCAGCCCAAAACAACTTAAATAAACACTATGAGCCCATATCCCTTACATATTAATTAGATCAAAATAAGCAACAAGGGATAAGACCACGTCCAAGCCCACATCTCTTACATATTAGCATGGCTAGGGTGTGCTACACCAACAGCACATGTCTCCAACATTGTAAGAAGCTTAGGTGTGCCTTCAAGTTCCACATAACACTTGTTAAATGCCACATCATGAAGCTCTTGTGTAATTTGGGCTTGAACATATAAGGATATGGCTGCCCCCATATCTCTTTGCTTGACTTCTTGTAATTGGCCCACTAGGAAACACCAATGCATCTCCCATGTTGTTCTGCTTACTCCCTGTGAATACTCAAATTTTGAGGCTCAAAAGGCCAGTTTTCCCGGACTGCAAACAGTCCGGCCGGAGAAGCCTCCGGAACGAAAAAACTAGAAAGTCTGTCGGCCGCGGCGGTGGCAGCTGCCCTTAACGGCGGCGGTAGCCGCTATCGCCGGCGGCGGCAGCCGCCGGCGACAGCGGCTGTGGTCGTCTGTGAATACCTATTTTTTTTTTGATGCTCAAAGAGCCAGTTTTCCCAGACTGCAAACAGTCCGGTCGGACCGGAGGTCATTCAAAAAAGTTCACCGGAAGTGTGCCAATATGGTACTTGAAATGTCCGAAAAATTACGAGGATCACGGAACTGGTCTCGGAATATTTTTCCGAGATCCGGAACTCCCGGAAAAGCCTCCGGAATAATAAGGAGAAAAGGCACACGTGCCCGCCCACGGGGGTGGGCCTGCCCGCCCAAGCCAGGCGGGCATGCCCGCCTCGCATGGGCGGGCACACCCGCCCAGCTTGGGCGGACACGCCCGCCCAGCTTGGGCGGACACGCCCGCCCAGCATGGGCGGGCACACCCGCCCAAGCCAGGCGGGCATGCCCGCCCAGCTTGGGCGGGCACACCCGCCCAAGCCAGGCGGGCATGCCCGCCCAGCTTGGGCGGACACGCCCGCCCAGCATGGGCGGGCACGCCCGCTCTCTTAGGCGGGCACGCCCACCCTCGAGGGCGGGCAGGCGCGCCCGGGGTGCGTTTTTTTCCTATAAAAAGAGGCCCCGGGGCTCCATTTTACTCACTCAGTCTGTGTTGACGGACGCTCTCTTCTCCCTTTACGCTCTTTGCGATTCTTTTATCGCTTTCTGCATTCTTTATTTTTATTTTATTTTATTTAGCTTTCATTTTTTCTTGCTTTATTAAGTGGCCATTAAAATTAAATTAATTAATTTCCCTTAACGTGGAGCTTAACCTGGAGTTAAGAAGTGGCCGTCGACTAAATCAGGTACGCAAACTAAACTCTGCCCATTTAATTTTAGCATTTCATGCATGCTTCTTTTCTACTCCTCCTAAATTCTATAACAGCATAAATGCATTCATATCATCCACCAGGCAAATAAAATTGTCTTAAACAAATAAAACTAAGCTTAAGTGCCCGGTTAATTAATAATCGTGGTACTAAAGCTTAAATTCGACAATATTGGCTAAAAGCCTAGTTAATCAATAACTATGGTGAAAGTGCCTTATTTCGAACAGTTTTTTGGCCTAAGTCTAATTAATCAATAATTGTGACTAAAAGGCCCTGATTAAACACTTTTTCTTTTTATGGCAATAAATTGCCTATATTTCAATTTAATTAATCACTTTAGGCAAACAAATTGCCTATAAGTGAGAATTGATTCTTTTTTATAGCGACAAATCGCTTAAAGCAATATTTTGGCTAAAAGCCTTTAATTAATCACTTTAGGCAAACAAATTGCCTATAAGTGAGAATTGATTTCTTTTTCATAGCGACAAATCGCTTAAATTAAATTATTTGGCTAAAAGCCTTAAAATTAATTCATTTTGGCACAATTGCCTTAATCAATCAATCTTGGCGACAATCGCCCAATTAACCTTTTTTGGCAAATTAATTGCCTAAATCAATGTTTTTGGCTTTAAAAGCTTTGAAACAATTCATCTTTGGCACAAATGCCTTAAAAATCAATCTTTTGGCAAGGATAAGCCCAAATTAATTCTTTTGGCTAAAAGCCTCAAAATCAACATTTTGGCACCAAGTGCCTAAATCAATCAACACTTATTTTGGCAAAATGCCTAAAAATCAACTCTTTGGCAAAAAGCCTAAACAAAATGCACGAAGCATACACACACTCATGCATAAAGCATCCCATTCAAAGCCCTCTAAAAGAGGCGCATCGAACTACGTTGACTTTGATCTTCCATTCAAACGGAAGTACGTAGGCACGTTCGGGATTTAACCCCGAGCGGCAAGTCGCAATCATTCAAACTCACTTAAACAGTCCATTGGTCCAATCATCTTGCAAAGCATTCATTTTTGGTTAGTTTCATCAGCATGACATAGTCTCGGGATCCACCTCAGGTTCGCAGATTATGCCTTAGACATTGGGATAATTAATCTAGTAACTAGGTTAATTAAAATTGGAGTCATTTAGGGTTTTTTCCTAGTTTACCCTAAAACAATTAAATAAGGTGGCGACTCATACATTCACGTGCATTTCTTCCCTTAGTCACATGCATTCATATGCCCATGATGTTTGGGGAAGGGGTTCACAGTTTGGCGACTTCACTGGGGACTTATGTAATCATTTTACATGAAGTGGACTACAATTGCTGCATAGACTAACCTGCCCTTCTTTAGGGTATTATTTTACTATGCTTTGTTTTGCAGGGTACCTAAGCACAAATTGAGTATTCTTTCTTTAAGAATACTTAATAAGGAAAATTTGAACTTGATTGACAAATTTAATTAAGACATTTGAATTTGTTGATTTATGTGCACGATTGAGAATCTTTTTCTCCATTGCATGAAAAATGCATTTCAAATGAATTTCTTCTCTCTCTGTTCAAACTTCTGAGTCTGGATAGCAAGTAGCGCTGATCGGCAGGTCTCTTTGATTATGTCGACGGACAGCCAAAGCGTCCTCCCTGTTACCGCAAACCATCCCTAATCCTTTTGGGGATGGCCCATGAGTATGCGTACTGTTGGACCCACGTGAAACTCTTTGTTTCACATGTGGTTAGGTATATCCATACTCAAGGTTCAAGGGTCCCTTTTAAGCCAATTCTCTATTTGAGTCATAGCCTATAGAACCTATCCTTTTAGGACTGTATGCACCCAATGATGTGAATCATATCATTAAACAGATTGTGTTGTGATGTTGTGCGCATTCACACATTCATCCCATACTTTACAAAAAAAGAGAATCTAAAAAAAAAAAAAAAAAAAACATTCCATTTCAAAGTTGGAAAATTCACATTTTGGCCCCTAAGGCCCAAAAATTCACAATTTGGCCCCAAAGGCCCAAAAATTCTCAATTTGGCCACTAAGGCCCAAAAATTCTCAAATTGGCCCCAAAGGCCCAAAAATTCCCAATCTGGCCATAGAGGCCCAAAAATTCTCAATTTGGCCCCAAAGGCCCAAAAATTCCCAACTTGGCCCCGAAGGCCCAAAAATTCTCAATTTGGCCCCGAAGGCCCAAAAATTCTCAATTTGGCCATAGAGGCCCAAAAATTCCCAACTTGGCCCCGAAGGCCCAAAAATTCCCAATTTGGCCCCTAAGGCCCGAAAGTTCCCAATTTGGCCCCTAAGGCCCACAAAATCCCATTTTGGCCACAGAGGCCCAAAAATTAACATTTTTTGGCCCCTAAGGCCCACAAAATCCCATTTTGGCCAACAGAGGCCCAAAAATTCCCATTTTGGCCCCTAAGGCCCAAAAATTTCCAATTTGGCTCCAAAGACCCAAAAATCCCACTTTGGCCCCTAAGGCCCCAAAAGCTCACAATTTGGCCACCAAGGCCCAAAATTCCCGATTTGGCCAATAAGGCCCAAAGATTCACATTTTTGGCCCCTAAGGCCCAAAAAAAAATTTTTTCTTTGAGAACTTAAGGCCTTTCGAAAAGTCGAGGTGTCCAGCCCCAAGCACTCTACCCTACATTGTTTGGTCATACCACCCCGCATCACAAGGGTCAAGTCCAAATACCTTACCCATACACTACACTATCTCACATACCCTATGAAAACACCTTATATAGGATAGTCTAATCATTTTGACTATGTCCTTTCACAGGTACCCCTCTAAAGACCACCTGTACCCGAAACACCAACTGAGCTCTCACCCACAAGTCCAACAACCCCGACTGCACCAATGGCATCAATCACTGACATCCAAACTCTCATTGAACAACTGGAGGCCAGGATGGAGGCCAGAATGAATGAGGCATTGGCTGCCCAAAGGACTGCCCTGATAGCTGAACTGGGTAATGGTATTGGAAATGGGGCTTCAGGCGGGGGAAGTGGACCTGCTGCCTCCAATCAAGGACCTACTGCAGAACCGACAAACCCTACCCCTAACTTGGAGGACACCCCCTCTGGAACTGCTTCTGAGCTGGAAGCTCAGAAAATGAGAGAGAAGCTGGAATTGTTGGAAAGGTCTGTCACCGCCCTTAAGACACACAAGGAAGTGGTGGACATGGACTCCTTGTCCTTATTCCCCGAAGCAAGATTACCTACAAAATTCAAGATGCCCAACATGGATAAGTTTGATGGGACCACTTGTCCCAAAACGCACCTGAAAATGTATGTGGGTGCCCTCAACCCGTTTGGCCTGAACAGTGAGCTCCTTGCTCAGTTGTTTCAGCAATCTTTGACTGGTGCTGCATTAAGATGGTTTGTAAGCTTGGATCGTTCCAAAATGAAGAATTGGGAGGACATATGCAATGCTTTCAACACGCAGTATCATTATAATATCGAAGTGGATGTTACCCGGAGGGAGCTGGAAACCACTAAACAAAAGAACAATGAGCCCTTCTCCTCGTTCCTTTCGAGGTGGAGAGCCAAAGCTGCTCAAATGATCAACCGACCCTCTGAACAGGAACAAGTTGACATAATAATCAAGAATTTACTGCCTGTCTACCAGTCACAGCTTCAAACACAGTACTTGCCTACGTTCCAATCGCTCATTGCGACTGCAACTAAGGTGGAAGACTTAATCCAGTTGGGTCAACTCAAAGAATACTCATACAAGAAGCAGAATCATGCTGGGTCCAGTGAGACAAATGAAATAGCCAGTATAATCCCCACGAATCCTTTACGTGTTGGGAATTTGGGAAGCAATCAGCCAAGGAGGCAATATACTGATCTCGGCATGCCAATCCTTTTGGTGTTCCGAGAAGCAGTGAAAGCAAATTTACTGAAGCCCTTAGAAGCAAGGCCATTACCAAACCCCCTGCCCCGGAATTTCAAAGCCAATGAATACTGTGAGTACCATCAAGGACATGGGCATAAGACCGAATCATGATGGACTTTGAAAAACCGTCTACAAGACTTGGTTGACAATGGGTCCATCATCCCCAAGAGCAAGCTTAATATCAACCAATCCCTTGCCTAACCATGGGATTAATGCAAAAAAAATTGCTGAACAAGAATCGTTCGATCCTTTCGAACTTTTCTTAGAAATGAATGAAGTTTGTGTCTGAGAAGGTTGAGATCAAACCTCCAAAAGAACAAAGGAATTGTTCAAGACCAACAACAACATGTCTGATCGATTTAAGCATCGAGAAGAACAAAGTCACTTCAGTCAATCCAATCCTAGTCCATCACAGTTTACCTGGAGTCTATCTTTTAGGGTCTAGTCTTTTCTTTTCATTTTCATTTCCATTCAAGTTTTCATTTGTAAATCTAAGTGTCTTTTGTACACAAATGTTGTTTTATCAATAAAAAGGGAGCAGTTTACGTTCCAAACCATGTTTATACTCTTTCCTTTCCTGTGAAAGCAAAAAAAAAATCGAAAAAATAATAAAAAATGATGATAAAAAAAAAAGATAATAAAAATTGGCAAAGAAAAATGCATTCATCCTTTCATTTGCTCTGCATCAATCAAAGCTGGGGGCATCCTAAGAAGCACCGTCAAAAGGGAAGTTTTGAAGGGTAATCATGGAAAGGATCCAGCAAAGGGTACACAAGACTTCAAACAGTACCGAGGCAAAGCCGATTGAAGGGGTTAAGGACAGAATGGTTTCTCCGAAAACCCAGGAATGGAAGATGCTCCGACAGAGAGGTGTCTGAATTTTGAGCTTAAAAGCGACAGAATAAAGAAGTTATTGGATTGGGTCTGCACGAAGTCGCAATGCAATCCATACACTACTCAAGTCATCTCAGAATCAAGTTGCCTCGAAATTCTTTATGGAGAGGCTGCTTCTAAACAAGCAAAAGAAAAAAATGGGTTAAAGGAACTTCTGCGTAAAAGAAAGAAATCAAGGACAAAGCTACAGGAAATCAAGTTGTCAAAAAACGGGTCAACTGCAAGTTCTCCGTTAAATTCAAGCCCATCAAGGGTAGATGACAAATCATTTCAGCCATAAGGACAAAGACCAAGCGGCTGCTCACATTTTGAAAAAGCAATTTAAAAGAAGCAGTCATTTCCACAAATTGGATGACAACAAACACCTTGAAAATTAAGCGCCAAGCATGGCACAAGTACAAGTGTCCTTATAAACAAGGATCATTTCTCAAAACAAGAGTCTCCTCAAAATTCCTTATGGAGAGGAGAACCATTAAGGAAATAAGTTTCAAATTCAGAGGAAATAAAGTTCAAGAAAAGGAATCAAATTAACCTCAAGAATTCAAACATGGCGAAGCCACAAACTCAAAGCATAAAAGCTTCTTCAACACTCAGCCACTCAAGTTACCACCACAATGTGGGTATTCAAAACTCTTTGTGACGAATACAAGTCATATTTCAGTCAACCAGTGGTAAAACCACTACAACAACAAAGTCAGATTCGCCTAGGGTCATCACTATCATACGAGCTCGAGTCAATTGATTCAACATCATCAAAATCGGGAAGGAATCCCGCAAAGACAACAAGCCGGGAAGGAATCCCACGAAGAAATCAAGTCAGAAATGAATTCTGCAACAACATCAAGTCGGGAATGGATCCCGTAAAGACATCAAGTCGGGAAGGAATCCCACAACGACATCAAGCCGGGAAGGAATCCCGTGAAAAAATTAAGTCAGAAATGAATTCCGCATCATCATCAAAGTCGGGAATGGATCCCGTAAAGACATCAAGTCGGGAAGGAATCCCGCAAAGACATCAAGCCGGGAAGAAATCCCGCGAAGAAATCAAGTCAGAAATGAATTCTGTATTAATATCAAGTCGGGAAGGAATCCCGAAGAAATCAAATCGGAAATGAACTCCACAATCAGCATTAAGGCGGAATTGAATTTTGCCCCAACAGCAAGTCGGAAATAAATTCCGCACCAAGACGGAAAGGAATTCCGCACTAACATCAAGTCGGAGATGAATTCCGCACTAGCCGAGCACGAAGCTCGCATCCCGGAAGGAACTACGAAAGACCTGATTCTCCCCATCCCCCGAAGAGTTCTTGGAGATACGTAGGCAGCCACAAAGGCGCGGTCACAAACATAAGTTTGCATCATAAATAGCATTTTCTCTTTGCCAATATAAAAAATAAAAAAAAATAATAAAAAAAAGAGAAGAAAAGAAAAAATAAAAGCTGGAGTTGAAAACCCGAAAGGGCTGCTTCAGGCAA
This sequence comes from Jatropha curcas, assembly GCF_041381405.1. Lineage (NCBI taxonomy): Eukaryota > Viridiplantae > Streptophyta > Magnoliopsida > Malpighiales > Euphorbiaceae > Jatropha > Jatropha curcas. The sequence continues at coordinate 17,100,868 of NC_143156.1, read as the reverse complement.
GAATTGAGCCCGCTAGGCTGAAAACCCGAAAGGGCGGTCTAGGCAAAAGTTAGGGCAAAGAGCCTGCTAGAGTCGAAAACCCGAAAGGGCGGCTACTAGGCAAAAGTTAAGAAAAAAAATGAAAAGTGCTTTCATAGGTCTCCTTGGGAGTATATAAATCTTTTTTTTCCAGGAATCACTGAGTTCCTTCGAGTCAAAATTCACTACAAGAAAAATTTGAGTCTCTAAATCGAGTCTCCAATGAGTCTCTTAAATCAAGTCTCCATCACCAGTGGTCATTCCACAACGAGTCACAAAAATCGAGTCATTCTCAAAAGTTCGTTTTGAAAGCGTCACTCTTTGAGTCACTCCTCGAAAAAAAAAGAGAGAGAGGAAAATGTCAATTCAATCCCCGGGGTTTCCAAAACAACCCTAAAAAATGTCAAAATCGTTGAGAGGTAATTCTTTAATACCTCGTCTCCACTCGGACCATCGTTTCTTCGATCCTTTCAGATGAGCAATGTCATCCACATTGTCCGTTCCCTCGAGTTATATAAGTGGCTTTGTTCTCTTTGATTCTTCAATCGATTGGACAAGTACAAACACCAATGTCTTGAGGTGTTCCATGGTCAGCACCATTCTGGGAGCAAGAAGTGATAAGAACCTCCACCATTCTCCCATCACAGAAGTAATCACGGAATTTTTAGTCTTTCATTAAGAAGAAATTCCATTTCAGCTAATAAGGGCATTAATTCCCTCAAGCAGGGGGCAAAATCCTCCAAGTCGGATTCAGGGGCAAGTGTTATAAAAAAAAAAAACATACACAACCCAAGGTGAAACCCAACCATCGTCAAACTCTTTTACACAAACCCAGGGTAGAACCCGGTTAATGGTTAACCATTTTTTACATAAAACCTAGGGTGAAACCCTAACCAATAACCAACCGTTTTTTCATCCAAAACCAAGCCATTTGATCATTCCGACTTTAGGTGGACCTTGGTTCTCAAAGAAAAAAAAAAACAAAAATCTCTTTTCAAGCCCTCATTAAGAGGCAAAACATCTTTTCAAGTCCTCTAAGAGGCAAAATCTCTTTTCAAGTCCTTTAAGAGGCAAAATCTCTTTTCAAGCCCTCATTAAGAGGCAAAACATCTTTTCAAGTTCTCTAAGAGGCAAAATCTCTTTTCAAGCCCTCTAAGAGGCAAAATCTCTTTTTAAGCCCTCATTAAGAGGCAAAATCTCTTTTTAAGTCCTCAAAGAGGCAAGACATCTTTTTAAGTCCTCAAAGAGGCAGAAACATCTTTAAGTTGCAAACATAAATCCATGCATTTGATCATTTCATTTCAAAGGAAAAAAAACCAACGGCGGGGTTTCCTCCTCTGCCCATCCTCAAAATTTGCTCCTTCAGACAGCCACTGGCTCTCATAAATCATTTTTATGACAGCCAGTGGGGGGCAACTGTGAATACTCAAATTTTGAGGCTCAAAAGGCCAGTTTTCCCGGACTGCAAACAGTCCGGCCGGAGAAGCCTCCGGAACGAAAAAATTAGAAAGTCTGTCGGCCGCGGCGGTGGCAGCTGCCCTTAACGGCGGCGGTAGCCGCTATCGCCGGCGGCGGCAGCCGCCGGCGACAGCGGCTGTGGTCGTCTGTGAATACCTATTTTTTTTTGATGCTCAAAGAGCCAGTTTTCCCAGACTGCAAACAGTCCGGTCGGACCGGAGGTCATTCAAAAAAGTTCACCGGAAGTGTGCCAATATGGTACTTGAAATGTCCGAAAAATTACGAGGATCACGGAACTGGTCTCGGAATATTTTTCCGAGATCCGGAACTCCCGGAAAAGCCTCCGGAATAATAAGGAGAAAAGGCACACGTGCCCGCCCACGGGGGTGGGCCTGCCCGCCCAAGCCAGGCGGGCATGCCCGCCTCGCATGGGTGGGCACACCCGCCCAGCTTGGGCGGACACGCCCGCCCAGCTTGGGCGGACACGCCCGCCCAGCATGGGCGGGCACACCCGCCCAAGCCAGGCGGGCATGCCCGCCCAGCTTGGGCGGACACGCCCGCCCAGAATGGGCGGGCATGCCCGCCCAGCATGGGCGGGCACGCCCGCTCTCTTAGGCGGGCACGCCCGCCCTCGAGGGCGGGCAGGCGCGCCCGGGGTGCGTTTTTTTCCTATAAAAAGAGGCCCCGGGGCTCCATTTTACTCACTCAGTCTGTGTTGACGGACGCTCTCTTCTCCCTTTACGCTCTTTGCGATTCTTTTATCGCTTTCTGCATTCTTTATTTTTATTTTATTTTATTTAGCTTTCATTTTTTCTTGCTTTATTAAGTGGCCATTAAAATTAAATTAATTAATTTCCCTTAACGTGGAGCTTAACCTGGAGTTAAGAAGTGGCCGTCGACTAAATCAGGTACGCAAACTAAACTCTGCCCATTTAATTTTAGCATTTCATGCATGCTTCTTTTCTACTCCTCCTAAATTCTATAACAGCATAAATGCATTCATATCATCCACCAGGCAAATAAAATTGTCTTAAACAAATAAAACTAAGCTTAAGTGCCCGGTTAATTAATAATCGTGGTACTAAAGCTTAAATTCGACAATATTGGCTAAAAGCCTAGTTAATCAATAACTATGGTGAAAGTGCCTTATTTCGAACAGTTTTTTGGCCTAAGTCTAATTAATCAATAATTGTGACTAAAAGGCCCTGATTAAACACTTTTTCTTTTTATGGCAATAAATTGCCTATATTTCAATTTAATTAATCACTTTAGGCAAACAAATTGCCTATAAGTGAGAATTGATTCTTTTTTATAGCGACAAATCGCTTAAAGCAATATTTTGGCTAAAAGCCTTTAATTAATCACTTTAGGCAAACAAATTGCCTATAAGTGAGAATTGATTTCTTTTTCATAGCGACAAATCGCTTAAATTAAATTATTTGGCTAAAAGCCTTAAAATTAATTCATTTTGGCACAATTGCCTTAATCAATCAATCTTGGCGACAATCGCCCAATTAACCTTTTTTGGCAAATTAATTGCCTAAATCAATGTTTTTGGCTTTAAAAGCTTTGAAACAATTCATCTTTGGCACAAATGCCTTAAAAATCAATCTTTTGGCAAGGATAAGCCCAAATTAATTCTTTTGGCTAAAAGCCTCAAAATCAACATTTTGGCACCAAGTGCCTAAATCAATCAACACTTATTTTGGCAAAATGCCTAAAAATCAACTCTTTGGCAAAAAGCCTAAACAAAATGCACGAAGCATACACACACTCATGCATAAAGCATCCCATTCAAAGCCCTCTAAAAGAGGCGCATCGAACTACGTTGACTTTGATCTTCCATTCAAACGGAAGTACGTAGGCACGTTCGGGATTTAACCCCGAGCGGCAAGTCGCAATCATTCAAACTCACTTAAACAGTCCATTGGTCCAATCATCTTGCAAAGCATTCATTTTTGGTTAGTTTCATCAGCATGACATAGTCTCGGGATCCACCTCAGGTTCGCAGATTATGCCTTAGACATTGGGATAATTAATCTAGTAACTAGGTTAATTAAAATTGGAGTCATTTAGGGTTTTTTCCTAGTTTACCCTAAAACAATTAAACAAGGTGGCGACTCATACATTCACGTGCATTTCTTCCCTTAGTCACATGCATTCATATGCCCATGATGTTTGGGGAAGGGGTTCACACTCCCTTGAGCTCCATGGTTGAGTGATGGTTGATCCATATCAGTCATATCAAGCCTAACTGTCCTAAGCTGAAAAAGAAGTCAAAGAAAGAAACCCTAAAGCATGCATTTGTAGCTGCTTGGAGTGACCCAAACGATTCTAATTCTGAAAGTCAAAGTGATAGGAGGAAATTGCAAATATCTGTCTGATGGCCACTATCGATTCTGACTCCAAAGAAATCAGCACTTTGACTTCAACACAGAAAGCTGAAAATAGGAAAGCAGATGCAATAGGGCAAAAGCATGAGGAAAGTAATGTAAGTATCTCTGAACATGAATCTGAAAGTGATCTTCTAGATACTTATAATAACCTTTGCACTGAATTTGAAAATTTTTTAAAAAGCCTAAAGTTCTAAAGAAATATTTCAGAAAATTGAAAACTGAATATAATCATTTGAAAGATACTTTTTATCAAAAAGTTACATGCAAAGATCTTATTATAAAGATCAAAGATCTTAAAGATTATAATGATATATTTTTTAAAAATCTGAAACACTTTGAAGAAAAATGTAAAAATCTGAATTCTGGGAATGAATCTCTGAAAATTGAGATTGGAATTCTAAAATCAATTTCATAATCATTTTCTAAAGAAATTACAAGTTCTATCTATGATAACAGTTCAAGACAAATTATGTTTCTAATAAGAAAAATGATATTTCTAATGCTGTGACTTTAGAACATCAAAAGCACTTTGAAAAATCTGATAGTTTCAATAGAAAGAAAAACCATAGTAAGATAAATGTAAAAGGATCTACACCTATTACTGCTAACCTTCCAGGACCCAATACAAATTGGGTACCTAAATCTGCATGATCTTTTCAGGTGTGCCTAAGAATTGAGCTGAAAACAGAAATGTGGTATATGGACAGCGCTTGCTCTAGGCATATGACTGGTGATAGAAAGAAATTCACTAGATGAGAAAAGAAAAAGGGAGGTACATTGAGCTTTGGAGACAAAGCAAAAGGTGAAATTGTTGGTATTAGTGTGGTAGGTTCTTTACATTATAACTTGTTAAGTGTAAGTCAAATTTGTGATAAAAATAGAAGACTGATCTTTGAACCCTCCTATTGTGAAGTTCAGAACATGCATGATAACAAAACTTTGTTTCTTGGAAAAAGGTTTGGGAACATATACCTAGTAGACCTTTATGATATGCATAACTGTTTTCGTCGAAAATCCCCCCGGAGGACCCGAAAACATCCGTTTTGTGATTTTTGATAAAATATTTTTTTTATTTTGGATGAGGTGCCGATAAATGGGTCTTATAAACAATTTTGAGTCGCCACCCATTATTCAGGCAATGGGACCGTTTTTATAAAAATGACTCCATTATAAACCCAATTTTGTTTCAAGGCCAAATTATTTCAAAAAGACTGGTCGGGCGCACCAATGCGATTCTGAGTAAGAGAATTGGGTACGCCGGCCCGTTGGAAGCCGACGCCCGAAAAATCGGCCTCTATTAACCTATGATTTCTAATTTATTTTAATTAGAAAAGCCAAATTATTTATTTACTTAAACCCAACCCAAATGAATCGGACCGAGTTCCTATATGAAAAATTATTTAATCGTCCCAATCAAATCTAATTATCACATAATAATCATTCAAATCAAAGTAATCAAACCAAACAAATAAAAGGCCCGCTCTTGCCTTATGGTTAAAGGCGGGCAACAAGCCAAAGAATAAATCAAATAAATAAAAGATCCGCTCTTGCCTTATGGTTCAAGGCAGGTAACAAACCGGATCCAAATATATATATATAAATCGAATCAAAAATTAAATCTATAAACCAATAAAAATAAAGCCATACATAATTATTATTTAATATCTAAATCACATTTTAATTTTTTAGTTTTATTTTAATTTCATTTTTGCATTCAACCAAAAATAATAAAATTCATACAAATAAATATATATAATCACATTTTAATATTTTAAGCTCAATTAAATTATAATATGTTCATAGTTGGGCATTCTCAGATTTATTGAAGAAATTAAACTTTATTTTTGTGCAAAATTTATTATTTTATTATTATTTTTTTTATTATTTCTGGAAATTCGATGAACAGTGATAAATAATAATGAAAAGTTGCGTGAACAGTGATAAACAGTGGCATGACGTAGTGGTAAACAGTGCGTAAACAGTGTTACTGTTCATCGATTTCTGGAGAAATTGAAGAATAGTTACTATTCATCGATGAGCAGCTGCGTGATTTTTGTCCAGAATTCATTTTTAAGTGATTTTTTACATCATTTCTTGTTTAAATGTGATTTAAGGACATATAAAATGGCCAAATATGAACAGAATACAATTTAAAGAAGCTTAAATTACTAAAAAAACACAAAAATATGTAAAAAATATAAAAATATGTAAAAGATACAAAAATTTTAAGGAAATCACCTGATCCTCAGATTGAGGATTGTAAATGGATCAAATGTCTTTTTAGATCTCCCAGAAGTTTTGTTTCCAAGGATTTAAGTGTGTTTTCTTTATATTTAATTTTTTGTTATTTTCTCTCTTTTTATGCTTTAATTCACCAAAAATTGATATCTAATGGCAATTTCTCTTCAAATTAATTCACAAGAATTTTTGGAGACAAATGTGGCCGTACAGTATTTTTAGGGTTTGAAGATTGTGAAGTGTGTGTAAAATTGTGAGAAAAAGGCCAATTTATAGGGGTTGGGCGTGTAGTACAGCTACTGTAGCATAGCTAGTACAGTTACTGTAGCACAGCTACTGTAGCGCGATTACTGTAGTACAGCTACTGTAGCACAGCTAGTACAGTCACTGTATTATAACTACTGTAGCACGAATACTGTAGCAATGCTACTGTAGCATGCAGCTCTCTCTCCTTTTTTTTTTTTTTTTTTTTTTTAATCCTTGGATTGAAAGGCTTCTAGATAGCATTAACCCATTCATCCTTGTGTCCTCATCAGATCAGGCGGGGCATAAAAACACACGTCAACAGTTTGCCCCCACACTTTATCATTAATTGTGTAAACAATTAATGTTAAAGTGGCCTACTGACGCGCCTTTAATCTTGGGTTGAATGAAGGTCTTGATCATCTGGTCACATCCAAAGCTCAGTCTGATCGGCTTTGTTGGCTCCAGTCGGATTAGTAACGATCTCCAAAACTCGGTCTTATTGGTTTTGAAGATACCTCCGAAGCTCGGTCTGATTGGTTTTGAAGATACCTCCGAAGCTCGGTCTGATTGGCTCGAAGGATTTTGATTTGATTGCCCTGATAAACCTTGTAATTCACCATCATTAATAAGGAAAAGGATTAACTCGATCCGCTTCGTAACGTATCATCACGAATCGAGAAAAGGATCTAAATAGCTTCGTAATTCATCATCACTGCTTGACCTGAAGGCTCCAGTCGGACTACATTAGCATTCTAAGCATCGGCAGTCATCTCCTCAGCTCGGTGTAATCGGCTTCAGGGGATTTGGAAAGAATCCAAAGCACAGTATAATCGGCTTTAGAGGGTTTGAGATTATCCTGATCAACTTCGTAATACATCATCATTAACCAGGAAAAGGATTGACTCGATCCGCTTCGTAATTCATCATCACGAATCGAAAAAAAGATCCAAATAGCTTCGTAATACACCATCACCGGTTGGCCATTGAGATTGTCCTGATCAGCTTCGCAATACACTATCACTAATCAGGAAAAGAATTGACTCGATCAACTTCACAATACACCATCACTAATCGAGAAAACGATCCAAACAGCTTCGTAATACACCATCATTGCTTGGTGGGACCTAACGGCTTCGGAATCATCACCGGTTGGTCATTGAGATTGTCCTGATCAGCTTCGAAATACACCATCACTAATCAGGAAAAGAATTGACTCGATCAGCTTCGCAATACACCATCATTAATCGAGAAAACGATCCAAACAGCTTCGTAATACACCATCACTACTTGGTGGTACCTAACGGCTTCGTGGAATCATCACCGGTTGGTCATTGAGATTGTCCTGATCAGCTTCGAAATACACCATTACTAATCAGGAAAAGGATCCAAACAGCTTCGCAATACATCATCACTGCTTGGTGGGACCTAACGGCTTCGAGAGACCATCACCGGTTGGCCTGAAAATATTTTCAAGAGAGAAAGAGCAATTTCTGTGTATAAACAGATCGTGCCTTTGTCAAATGTTGGGGTATCACATGCCCCCATGCATTAATAATCACGAATTTTGAAATTTGGAATTTTGCATCAGGACAAAAGATTTTATTTTTGCCCCCAGTCTGGAATTCCGTCCCGAGACCAAAAATATTATCTTTTAAGCAAACCTTGAAAACTTTATTATCATTTTCATTTTTTCATTTTTTTTTGAAATTTTAGCGAATTTTCAGGTATACCTTTCTTGATGCGGTGTTAAAAGAAAACTTACCTGAGGGTAATTTGGTAATTTTGGTGATTTTGCCCCCTGTGTGGTGAGCCGCACACCGACTCCAAATTGATTGATTTTTTGATTTTTTTTTTTTTTGTATTTCGGAGGGCTGAGGGTAATTTGGTGGATGTGCTGAGTTTGCCCCCTGTGTGGTAAGCATGTAGACGGAATTTATTTGCAATATACGAGTCGCACACTGACTCCGAATTGCCTAGAGAAGCTGACTTGGGCTTTGTATTTTTGTGATTGATTTTTTTTTTATTTTAAATTTGCTTTGTTCCTGCACAAAGAAAACAAAACCACAAACAAAAAAGAGGCATCCCACTCACTTGCAAAAGCGGTCCACCTTGTTAATGCGGGAATAAACGCCCATCTACATTATTCCAAAATTGACAAAAGACAATAAAATGAAAGCTAAAAAAACCACAGAAACAACAAGGGGGCGTTCAACTCACCGCTTTATTTGGGTGCCAATTGTCCATCTGTTGTACCTTGGGATGCTTCCACCACTACTTTTTCTATCCAGCGGGGCCTATTCGCATCCTATCACCGCAGCAAGCAGATGCCATCCAGCTAGCGATGAGCATCATTTCAATCCATTGGAGCTTATCCACATCCTATTACCATCGAAGACAGATGCCATCCAACTAGTGATGGGCATCATTTCAACCCCGTGTGAACCCTCCCCCGAAGGCAAAATTATGCTAGAACGAGGTATGCTCACATGTGTGTTTTATGAAGTCGCCACCTAGTTTATTTTTATAAGGGAAAACTAAGAAAGAACCCTAAATGACTCCAATTTTAATTAACCTAAGTCTAGGTTAATTACCCCAAAGTTTAAGGCACAATCTACGAACCCGAGGTGGGCCCCGAGACTATGTCATGCTGATTAACTAACCTAAGTGTAAATGCTTTGCAAGGTAAAATGATGCAATTGGACCAGTAAAGTGTTTTGGTGATTTCGACTTGCCGCTCGGGGTTAAATCCCGAACGTGCCTACGTACTTTCGTTTGAATGAGAGATCAAAGCCGACGTAGTTCGATAAAGCCTATTCAAAGGCATTTGAAGGGGTATGCTTCATGCATGAGTGTGTGCATGCTTCGTGCATTTTTTTTAGGCATTTTGCCGAAGTTTGATTGATTTTCTATTTTAGGCATTTGTTGCCAAAAAGTGCTTGATTGGGCAATTTATTGCCAAAACTTGATGTTTGGGCTATTTGTTGCCAAGATGATTGATTAAGGCATTTGTGCCAAAAGTTGATGTTTGATTAGGCAATTTGTTGCCAAAGATTGGTTAGGCGATTTGTCGCCAAAATGATTAAGGGCATTTGTGCCAAAAGGGTTTTGTTGGGCGATTTGTCGCCAAAATGATTAAGGCATTCGTGCCAAAAGATGATATGTAATTTAGGCAATTTATTGCCAAAGAAAAGGTGATATTTGGGCGATTTGTCGCCAAAAAGTGGTTATTTGAATTATAGGCAATTTGTTGCCAAAAGCGATTGATTAAACCGTAGGCAATTTGTTGCCAAAACGTGATTGATTAAACTGTAGGCAATTTGTTGCCAAAAACGTGATTGATTAAGGCTTTTAGCCACAATTATTGATTAATTGGACTTTTAGCCGAACTGTTCGAAATAAAGGCAATTACACCGTAGTTATTAATTAACTAGGCACTTTAGTCAATATGTTCGGAGTTTAGCATTAATACCATGATTATTGATTAACCGGGCATTTTAGCCTAAACTTATTTACTTAAGGCAATTTGCTGCCAAGATGACGATGGTGTGAATGCAGTTATTTAATTAGAGTTTAGAGTAGAAGAGAAATATGCACAAAATGCTGAAATTAAATGGGCGGAGTTTCGTTATTACCTGAGTTAATCGGCGGCCGCTTCTTAGCTTCAGTTTGAAAATTCCAGATTAAGCTCCTTGTTTGGGGAATACTAATTAAAATTAATTCAATTAAGCGACCAAATATCACAACAGCAGAGTAAAAAAGCCTACACTAAATGCAGAAAAGCAGTAGAAGAACCGCAAGGAGCGTAAGAGAGAAGAGAGCGTCCGTCAACACAGACCGGGTGTCTAAAACTGTCGATTTGGGGCTGTATTTATAGGGGAAAAACCAGGCAAGAGGGCGGGCGCTGCCGCCGTGGACGGCGGGAGCTGCCACCGGGGACGGCGGGCGCTGCTGCCACCCTATCCTGTCCACTCGCTAGTTTTTCGTTCCAAAGGCCTTTTCGGGAGTTCCGTACCTCCAAAAAATATTCCGGGACCAGTCCCGCGATCCTCGTAATTTTTCGGACGTTTCAGGTACCATATTGGCATACTTTCGGTGAACTTTTCGAATGGCCTCCGGTCCGGTCGGACTGTTTGCAGTCCAGGAAAACAGGTTCTTTTAGCCTCAAAATTTGAGTATTCACAGTTGCCCCCCACCGGCAACCATAAAATTGATTTATGGGAGTCGGTGGTTGTCTGAAGAACAAATTTTGAAGGCGAAAATCAGACGCATCTAGAAGAGCCGCCTTTTGGCTATTTTCCTTGCCTGTACTTCTGTACTGTACTTCGACTGTACCTACACTTGGTTAGTACTGAAAATTTTATATGTATGCATGATTATCCACTTTGATTTGTAAAAAAACGGGATTTTTTTCTCAATTTGTTTTTCAATTTCTGATCTTTTTTTTTAAAAAAATGAATCCCTTTTATAACCATAGCATGCACAATTGGACCAAGAGTCTGTCCAAGGTAGAAAAGATCAATTTGGAGAGGTACGGTCTATCTCCTATTGCTACCCTTAGGGGAGTGGTTATAGACTGGGATTTTTTTACAGGTCTGCATCAGATCTTGGGACCCGGAGGCCCATGTTTTTCGATTCGGTGCCATGATGGAGGAAATGTGTCCTCTCTTTGAGGAATTCTGCATGATTATAGGGTGCGATCCCAATGCCCCTTTGTTAGACATGAGGTCAAAATTGGGTATATGCGGTCGTTTGAAAGTCTATTCCAGTTCAGCCGGCCACAGGCTAGGGCCATGGTTGTGGATGACCAGAAGGCAATTCTGCTACCACTGATTTTTGAATTTTTAGAGACTCGACCAGATGACCCGAACCGGATGAGGCTGAGGATGCGGGCTTTTATTTTTTGCTTATTGGCGGGTTTCTTATTTAATAAGGACCCAGGCTTTGGAGATTTACGATTCTATCCGATGATTCGTCAGATGGAGGACATGGGCTGCATCAGCGGTATTGTGCTAGTTGAGACTATCCGAAGTCTTGACAGAGCCGCCTTGGGTTTTGACAATTGGACTATCTCTCCGATCATTCTTCAGGTATTTTCCCTTCTCCTTTTCCTCATTGTCTCTTCTTTCTTTTGGTTCATTCCTTCGTAATAGAAAGGATCTATACTCAGGTTTGGTTAAAGGACCACCTCCAAGTGGTTGCTGCTCCTACTTTCTTGCCTTATAACCCCTCTCAGTATCGTATGCGGAGGATCCTGATCACTTATCTGTCTACTGATGCATGGACCTCATGGCTGATTGAGTTGGGTCCAGATGAGGTACTGTGGTACATTTCCTAGTATGACATCACCCGCTTTATCCAGGTTAGCTTCCGCCATACCCAAGTTTACCTGCTAGGCCTTACACATTGCACGTGGTATTGCGCTTAACGTGTTTTGAGGCAGATGGGGATAGACCAGACTGTTCCGATTGTGGATGGCACTTCCGTGGATTCAGTTATTACTCCGGGTGTTACCCGAGCCATCCTTAAGGCCTGGGTTAGAGATCATCACATGGTTAGGCCCCTACCTAATCCTGCCGGTGTTCATACTTCTCCAGAGTACCGAACCTGGTTCATTGCTGCTGTTTGGCCGATTGAGAGGCCAAGGAGGAACGCACTGCTGAGTGCACTGGAGGGTTGGGCTCAGGTTGGCACTGATGATGCGGACGGGACTGATGAGGAGATTGTGATGGCTCCTCGGACAGGCGAGGTTGGAGAGGGTTTAGCATCTGAAGACGACATTGAGGATGTTGCCCCACGTAGGCGACGGGACGCTTAGATTTTTTTTGGACTTTAGACTTTATCTGGAATTTTGGCTTTGGATTTTTTCTTTGGATGTATGTTTTTCGGACTTAGACTTTTATTTTGTTTTTTTTTTTTTGTTTTTTGAACTTTATGGACTCTATTACTTTGAGACAGAATGACGTTACAGTTTTGGCTTTTGGGCTTTCCAAGCATTTCCCAATTTATTTATTCAAGCTCTAACTTTTGCCTAAGCCGCCCTTTCGGGTTTTCAGCCTAGCGAGCTACCCATTTTTGCCTAAGCCGCCCTTTCGGGTTTTCAGCTTAGCGAGCCCTGACTTTTGCCTAAGCCGCCCTTTTCGGGTTTTCAACTTAGCGGGTTCTTCTTTTTTTTTTCTCTTTTCTTTCCTTTTTTTTTTTTGGCAAAGAAGAATGAATTATGAAATGATTTATCCATTAATGTTTAGACCGCACCCAAAAGAGGGCTGCCTACATATCTCCGATACATAATTTCTTTTTTCTGAGGAGAATCAGGTCTAATGTAGCTCTTTTTTACATCATGCAATGATTATAATTACACATAATATCCTTTTAACTGATCTAAATTACATGGATTCATGAACTCCAAACCATCTAAATCAGTCAAAATGACAGCTCCGCCGGACAGTATTCTCTTTAGAATGTAGGGCCCAGCCCAATGAGGGCGGAACTTCCCACGTGGGTCTATGACTGGTTGTCTAATTTCCTTCAAGACCAAACAACCTTCTTCCAATTTTCGGTCTTTGACCTTCTTATTAAAATGCCGAGCCATTCTCCTCTGGTAAACTTGCGTTCGGTGGATCGCTTGTAATCTTTTCTCATCAATACCCAGGAGTTGGAGGTGGTAATTCTGGACCCAATCTGCTTCCCTAATTTGGCTTTCCCGGATGATTCTTGTCGACCGAACTTCCAGTTCAACAGGCAGCACCGCCTCCATACCATATACCAAGGAATACGAAGTTGCTCCGGTGGGCGTTCTGATTGAAGTCCTATATCCCCATAAGGCATTCGGTAACTGTTCGTGCCAAGCTTTGTGCTTTTGAACTGTCTTCTGCAAAATGACTTTTATAGCCTTATTTGCAGTCTCTACAGCCCCATTTGTTTGTGGACGATAGGGTGAGGACTTATGATGTTGGATTCTCTTTTCTTTCAACAAATCAGAAAATTCACTCTGAAAGTGGGACCCATTATCAGTGATGATCTCAAATGGCATTCCGTACCGACAAAGGATGTTAGTACGAACAAACTGTGCCGCCTTCTTAGCATTCAAAACCAAATAAGAGGCTGCCTCGATCCACTTAGTGAAATAGTCTATAGCAACTAGGATGAATTGATGACCATTGGAAGCCTTTGGGTGGATCTTTCCTGAAATAACCCGAATTTTTATTTTCAAAGATTTTTCATTTAAATTTAATAAACTGACAGCGTGGAAAATGTATTTAAATATTTAAATGTGAATTAATAATTTGTACAGTGATAAACCGAATCGAAAATCAATTAAAAATCAAAAAATTAAACAAAAATCAAGATTTGGGCCGAATCGAACCGAAATCGAACCGAATTAGCCCAAACCACTTCTAGAAGCCTCTCTCCTCTATATCCAGCGCAAACTTCACCCTCCCCTCACCATTTTCTGCGCCACCTCCAGTCCACCACTGTCACTGCCACCACCGCGACGCCACCTCTGCTCTCTTCTTCTTCTTCTTCTTCTTCTTCTTCTTCTTCTTCTTCTTCTTCTTCTTTCTTTCCTTTTTTTCTTTCTTTCTTTCCCTTTCTTCTTCCCTGCACCTGCGTTCGCATCACTGTCCAGCAGCTCCAGTCGAGCGCCACCGCCGTTCTCACTGCCGCTCGTCACCGGAGCAGCTCTGTCGCTCGTCCCGCCTCGTCCTAGCTCACGCAGCGCCACCAGATCACACAGTCAGGCCCTCTGTCAGGTCTGTCGCGCCTACAGCAGCAGCACCAGCTTCAAGCCTCGCTGCCAGCCGCTCCTCCGCCTCTCTCCGCCACTGTTAGTTGGATCCGGCCACAGGCAGTTACTGCCCTTCGATCCGGCAGGCGTAAAAACTCTCGATCTAGCGAAAATTTGACAAAAGATTATATTTTGGGGGTAATAAAATTAATGCTAATAATTTTAGTTACTTAAATTAATTTCATTATTGTAGTTAATTAGTTTAGTTAATTTAATTTAGTAATTGTGAGTAGTTAAATTAAGTTAATTTAATTTTCAGTATTGATTTATAATATAAATGTTGATACACTTAAAATCCTTTGGTTAATTTATTGAGGAATTTTGATGATAATATCATGAATGGAATGAAATGAAGAATTGAGAATTAAAGGTAATGTTGATATTGATATTTGGATGGAGGATGAGAAAATTGAATTGATTGATTGCCCGATGGATGGGCCGTGTGGTTTGGAGTTATTAGATAAATTGTTGATATTTTAACAGGTGGATAATCCAATTTTCAGGGGAGATGTTGTCGAAATTTCGGTAGAAAATAAAATGAATTTCGGTAGCAAATAAAATTTATTATAGAAATTTAATTATTTATAGAGAGTAGAAAATAATAGAAAATAAAATAGATTTCAGAAGAAAATAAATAAAATAGAGTTCGGTAGAGAAATAAAATTTATTATAGAAAAGAAATTAATATTGAGATTAGATTACGTAGAAAAATTAAGAGTATAAAATAAAATTCTAAGAGTGGTAAAGAAATACTTTATCTGATATAGTTACTTTTGTTTTGTGTCATTCTTAAATTTCTTAGATCGCCCGGGTCCATCTAGTGCTCCTACAAGACAGAATCAAAGCTAGAACTTCGCTCTCCATCACTGTGAGTAATAATAAATAATGCATATCAACACTGCATTTGCATATCATTTATTTATAAACATTATATTTTTATTTACATATTACAATACATTATAAGTATTTTATCATATATATATATATATATATATTATGTTACGATCACTATAATTATACTTATATATAATTGTGCATTTGGATGAAATTGGTGTATTATGATGAATGAAATGTTTGATTATTTGTGCTGTGACTATATTGTGATTTGTTTGTGTGGAATTGGGATGAAGTGGGTCACCATGGGTTTGTGAGACTGTTTCTGTTTTATGGATCCTGATTCTGTTTCTGTTAGCCGGGTAAATGGGAGATCGGCGCCCCCATGTGCACCTACCGTTACTGTTAACCACAGGTTGGCTTCTTTATTGGGCGCACCGGATAATCTAGATTTGATCGCAGCCCGCAGGGTGGCCTCCTGTTGTGAGCGCCTGATGATCTAGATTTGATGGAGACGACCGGGTTGTCTCCTGTTGGTATGGAAAAGAAAAGAGAGAATGGAAAAACAATGAGAGGGCTGGTCAAGTGAGGATTAGACCGGTCGGCCAGTATGGGGGATCGGCTCCCTGGTGCACATGTGAGAGGATGAGCCATGTGGGAGGACGGCTCATCGGGGGTTCGGTGACTCCACTGACTAATTTCCACGTGATGTGATTATTTGAAGGTGATATTGTTTGTGGGTGCTGATGTGATGCCATATGATTGACTATTGTGTGTTCATTCAGTATACTAGGGTGCATTTTGCTTGAGTGTATGTGGTGTGTATTATTTATTATTATTCACTGAGTTGCAAAACTCACCCCCTTCTCTCCAAACCTCCCAGGTACTAGGAAGCAGCTGATTTGACTGAAGCTCTGCAATCTTCTCCGCAGAGTTATAAATGTAAATTTTATATTTCTGTTATTTAATTTTGGATGTATAAGTTACTCTATTATCAGAATATTATTGAACTCCACAGTTATAGGGTCGTGTATTTCCAATTGGGCCTTGCTGTATGCGTTGTTTTATAAACGGTTGGTTGTATTATTAGACACAGGAGAATCAGTATGCCCATATTATGAACGTGATTGATAATGACTAGGCCCAAACTAAATTTTATTTGAGATAATTAAAATTGGGCCGGATTGTATAACATTTATTTACATTTATATCTTAACTTGTATGGGCCTACTGTTCCTATTAAATGGTATGGAATGTATCGTTGAGTAATTAGGCTTACTACGGGCCTCGGGGGCCTTATGCTTACCTGGGCCCTAGTGCCGGTCCGGCCCACGGAAACGGGTCGTGACATTTCCGATCACATCTATGCCCCAAGTTGCGAAGGGCCAGGGTGAAGCAATGGGATTCAAATTGACCAGAGGCTGTTTTTACAGCTTAGCAAAAATTTGACACTCATGGCACTTCTGCGCGTGCCTCACGCAATCTGCATTCATAGTTGACCAGTAATAACCCAGGTTCATGATTTTTCGAGCCAGATCTATCCCGTGCATGTGTGGACCGGACTCCCCGTTGTGTAAGGAATCCATAATGGTTTAAGCTTCCCCTTCATCTACGCATCTTAGGTGCAAACCGTTCCAACTTCTTTTATATAGAACTCCCCCAGTAAGGAAATATCCGGATGCTAACCGTCTCAATGTCCGTTGATCAGTCTTCGAGGATCCATCCGGGTAAGCCTCGTCCTGAAGATAATTCTGTACATCCCAAAACCAGGGCTTGCCATCGACCAAATTCATGATGTGGGCCAACTATTTCTGTAGTCGAACTGTCAAAGGTCGAATAATTTGATTCCCTTCCACATTGACCATGGAAGCTAAAGTAGCAAGGGCATCAGCAAACTGGTTTTTGGCTCGGGGCAAGTAATGGAAAGACAGATCCTCAAATTGTTGAGCCAATTTATCCAAGTGTTGTAGGTAAGGAACCAAATGCTCTTCCTTAATTTTCCACTTCCTTAGAGCTTGAGAGACTATTGAATTGGAATCCCCGAAAACCCTAAGGACTTTTATCTCTTTTTCCAGGGCCGCTTCTAACCCCTTAATGCAAGCTTCATACTCGGCTTCATTGTTGGTGCAGTCGAAATCTAACTTGACTGCGATTGGGATGTATTCTCCACAAGGAGTTTTGAACACGACTCCAATTCCATTTCCGTGATAATTCGAAGCTCCATCAAAATACATCTCCCAAACGTCATTTTCCACGTTCAAGAGATCTTCATCGGGAAACTCCACTTCTTTCATTTCGTCTTCCATGGGCAGTTCCACCAATTGGTCAGCCAAGGCTCCTCCTTTTACTGCCTTCCGTTGTACAAATTTCAAGTCATAGGCTGCGAGCACTGACACCCACTTAGCCATCTTACTGTCAAGAACCGGCCTCTCCATAAGGAATTTCAAGGGGTTTGATTCAGAGATAACATATGTGGTATAGGATGAAAGGTAGTGCTGCAGCTTTGTACAAGCCCAAACTAGAGCCAGACATAACTTCTCTATCTTATTATACTTCAGCTCATAGTCTAGCATCCTTTTGCTAAGGTAGTACATGGCATTTTCTACCCTGGTGTCTTCTGCTTGTTGAGCTAAAATTGCACCCATCGCTTCTTCTGTCACTGATAGGTACAATAGCAAAGGTTTTCCTGGCCTTGGTGGTTGCAAGACTGGTGGAGATAGTAAATACTATTTGACCTGATCAAGGGCTTTCTGACAATCTTCGTTCCATTTGACGGATACCCCTTTCTTGAGCAATTTGAAGATCGGATCACAAGTATCGGCCAATTGATTAATGAACCGGCTGATGTACTGTAGCCTTCCCAGGAAACCACGAACTTCCTTTTCCGTCTTCGGTGCTGGCATTTCCAAAATGGCTTTGGCTTTTGAAGGGTCAATCTCTATGCCTTTCCGGCTGACCATATGCCCCAGAAATACTTCGGATGTAGCTCCAAACAGACATTTTGCCGGGTTGAGCTTTAAATTGTACTTTTGAAGCCTAAGGAAGAACTTCTCAAGTGCTGTGGTATGTTCTTCAGCTATTTTCGATTTAACAACCATGTCGTCCACATACACCTCAACTTCTTTATGAATCATGTCGTGGAAGATAGTTGTTGCCATTCTTTGATAAGTTGCCCCGGCATTTTTGAGCCCAAAAGGCATGACCCTATAGCAGTAGGTTCCCCACTCCGTGATGAATGCCGTCTTCTCTTTGTCTGGCAAATGCATCATTATCTGATTGTACCCGACAGCGAGATTAGTCAAGGAGACCATCTCGTGTCCAGCCATTCGGTCAACCAACAAGTCAATATGAGGCAAAGGGAAATTGTCCTTCGGACATGCTTTATTCAAATCCCGGTAGTCGACACACATTCGCACCTTTCCATCCTTCTTAGGAATCGGCACTATGTTTGCTAACCATGTTGGGTAGGCAATAGGCTCTATGAACTTGTTTTCCAATTGCTTAGCTACTTCCTCCTTGATTTTCAAGGACCATTCTGTTTTCAGCCTCCTTAGCTTCTGTTTTACCGGCTTAGCCTCGGGGTACACTGGAATCTTGTGTACTGCTATTGCTGGGTCAATACCCGTGATGTCATTAGCCTTCCACATGAAGCAATCGACAAACTTCTTCAAGCATTCAATGATCTGTTCCTTGTTTACACAATCAGATGCAATGTATGTATGTTCATTTTCTTCTTTGCCAATGATTATTTTCTCTTTTTCATTTTTTATTTCATTTATTTCTTTTTCATTATTTTTCCTAGGATATGCTTGGAAAGATTGACACGCAGGGTAACCAATGATCTGTAAGCTTTTATTGATAAGGACGGAATCGTCCTCAAAAATTACATCAAATTTAAAATTCAGATTTTCCAAGTCCGATACAGAAGACTCGGAACTGGACTCTGACTCGATTTCAGACTCAGGGTCAGACTCAGACTCAGTACAGGACTTGGCATCAGGTCTAGACTCTAGGTTTGGCTCGGGAAGGGTTTTGTCAGCAGCGCGCTCCTCCTCGGTATACCAGTTGGTGAGAGACCCTTTATTCGGCTTGATCAGGCTCAGCAAGTCTTGGTTCCCATCATTACTAGTAATAACTGCAACCTCGTCAAAGAGACTGGGCTGCATGAGATCTTCTATCTCCAGCTCGGTTATTGCCCTTGGCTTGTTGTCCCAGGCATCAGCAAATATTTCCAGCCCGGGCAGCATTTTCTTAACTGTCGGGAAGTAGAATGGTTCCTGGAAGCCACAATAAGGAATTGTTTCTCCCAGTTTGCAGAAATGACCATTCAAAGTCAAAAGGTAAGGCCGCATCTGTATACTCTTCTTCTTTCTTCTCCTAGTCCTTCCAGCAAGGTCTTCATCAGTGGGCTCATAACCTAGCCCAAAGGTCCCTTTGTTCACTGGACACTCCCAAGCTTGCAGTGTGGGGTATGTTTTTCCGGACCTCGGCATAACCATTCTCGGCAGGTAGGACATTTTTAGCATTAAAGGAATCATGCAGTTTATTTGCATCGTCCCAAAATCAAAGAGAATTCGAGAGTTTGCAGTTTTTTCCTCTATGCACTGTACTGTGTCATATTGAAATCCTAAGAGGGGCAAGTTGGCATTCTCAGGGTTGACCTCAAAGAGAGGTTGGCCCTTTATCTTCTTCAGTTGGCTATAGTCATCCCCTTGAATAGTGATAACTTTGTCCTCGTAAGGAAACTTGACCTTTTGATGCAGAGAAGAGGGCACTGCCTTAGTATGTGTGAATACTCAAATTTTGAGGCTCGAAAAGCCAGTTTTCCCGGACTGCAAACAGTCCGACCGGACTGGAGGCCATTTTGGAAATTTACCGGAAGTATGCCAATATGGTACTTAAAATGTCCGGGACGTCGCGAGGATTGCGGAACTGGTCCCGGAATATTTTTTGGAGGTCCGAAACTCCAGAAAAAGCCTCCGGAACGTAAAACTAGAAAGTCCACCGGCCGCGGCGGTGGCAGCAGCCGCCTTCACGGCGGCGGCAGCCGCCGGCGATAGCAGCTCCAGCGGCCCCGCCGCCGAGCCTCCGGCTGCCCAGCCACCGGCCACCGGCGGTCGAGCCGCCGAGCTCCGGCGGCCCAGCCGCCGAGACCCGGCGGTCGAGCCGCCGAGCTCCGGCGGCCGAGCCGCCGAGACCCGGCGGCTGAGCCGCCGAATACTGCCGCCGAGCCCGGCGGCCCTGCCGCCGAACCCAGCGGCCCAGCCGCCGAAACAGTCCGAAATTGCCTATAAAAGCAGCCCCGGACCTTCTGTTTTCCTCACTCAGTCTGTGTTGACGGACGCTCCTTCTCCCCTACGCTCTTTGCGATTCTTTACTGCTTTCTTGCATTTTTTAATTTTAGTTTTATTTTATTGTTGTGATACTTGGTCACTTAAAATTAAATTAAAATTAATTCCCTTAACGAGGAGCTTAACCTGGAGTTAAGAAGCGGTCGACGATTAAATCAGGTACGTAAGTTTAACTCTATCTATTTAATTTTAACACTTCATGCATGCTTCTTTTCTACTCCTAATAATTCTACAACTGCATAAATGCATTCATACCGTCATATAGGCAAGTAAATTGCCTCAATTAAAATATGATTAAGCTAAATGCCCGGTTAATCAATAATCGTGGCATTAAGCTTAAATCCGAAAATATTGGCTTAAAATACCTAGTTAATTAAATAGCTATGGTATAATTGCCTTTATTTCGAACAGTCCGGCTTAAGTCCAATTAATCAATAATTGTGGCTAAAAAGCATTAATCAATCACGTTTTGGCAACAAATTGCCTACAATTAAATCAACCACATTTTGGCAACAAATTGCCCACGGTTCAATCAATTTTTGGCAAACAAATTGCCTATAAATTAGATTAACCACTTTTTAGCGACGAATCGCTTAAATTACAATTTTTGGCTAAAAGCCTTCAAACAATTGCTTTTGGCAAATAAATTGCCTTAAGTCAATCAATTTTGGCGACAATCGCCCAATCATCAACTTTTGGCAATAAATTGCCTAAATCAACTCATTTTGGCTAAAAGCCTTCAAATTAATTAATCTTTTGGCTAAAAGCCTTAAAATCAAGCATTTTGGCGACAAACGCCTAAATAATCACCTTTCGGCAAACAATTGCCTAAATCATTCTTTTTTTGGCTAAAAGCCTTAATCATTTTGGCGACAAACGCCCAATCAATCAATTTTCGGCAACCAATTGCCTAAATCAATCTTTTGGCTAAAAGCCTTCAAATAAGCACTTTTGGCAAGAATAAGCCCAAGCATCAATTTTTGGCGACAAATCGCCCAACAAAACATCTTTTGGCAGGAATAAGCCCAAACATCAATTTTGGCAATAAATTGCCCAATCAACACTTTTGGCAACAAATGCCTAATCAAATCAATCAATCTTTGGCAAAAAGCCTAAACAAAATGCACAAAGCATACACACACTCATGCATAAAGCATACCCATTCAAAGCCCTTCAAAGAAGGCCTATCGAACTACGTTGACTTTGATCTTCCATTCAAATGGAAGTACGTAGGCACGTTCGGGATCTAACCCCGAGCGGCAAGTCAAAATCACATAAACATTTTTCATTGGTCCAAATTGCATCATTTACCCTGCAAAGCATTCATTGTTTTGGTTAGTTTATCAGCATGACATAGTCTCGGGATCCACCTCGGGTTCGTAGACCATGCCTTAAACATTGGGATAATTAATCTAGTAATTAGGTTAATTAAAATTGGAGTCACTTAGGGTTTTTTCCTAGTTTGCCCTAAAATAATTAAACAAGGTGGCGACTCACACATCACGTGCATTTCTTCCTTAGTCACATGCATTTGTATGCTTGATATTTGGGGAGGGGTTCACAGTATGATGTATCCATGGTCGTCCCAGGAGTAGGTTGAAACTGGTAGGCACATCAATTACTTGGAACGGGACCTCCATCATAGCTGGCCCGATTGCTAATTTCAATGTAGCAACCCCCAACACTTCCCTCCGGGTACTGTCATAAGCTTTGACTATCTGGTCCGATGGACTGAAATCTGCTTCCTCCAACCCCAGACAGCTAGCTACCCTTAGTGGGCAGACATTCAACGCTGACCCATTGTCAATGAGAACTATGGGCACGGTCTTTTCTCTAGTCTGAACAGTAACGTATAGTGCATCATTGTGACTGCTTCCTTCCTTGGGCAAGTCATCGTCAGAAAACCCAATGCTTTGCATTTTGGCTGCTTGTGTAAGGGTGGATACCAGCACTTCAGGGCTAACCTCTACCGATGTTTGTAGCTGACTCAAGGCCTTGCAAAGAGCTTGGTGATGAGGGAAAGATGATGCCAGAAGTTCCCAAATTGATACCCTAGCCTGGGTCTTTTTTAACTGCGAGAGTACCGGGTCTTCCTTTGGCTCAGCTGCCCTTTGGTAGGGCTTATTTTGGACTTTGTCCAAAACTATTGGTTCATACTGTCTCCCACTCCTGGTCATTGCATAGACCTCTTCAGATAAGTCATTCAGGTCTAGGACACAGATGTCACACAGATGTCATTCATTTCTAGGAATAGTTCGAAAGGATCGATCAATTCCTGGTCAGCAACGATAGCATTTATCCCGTGATTTGGTAAAGGATTAGTGCCAATATTTGGCTTACTTTTTGGAATGATTGAACCGTTATCCACCAGGTCTTGGATGCGGTTCTTAAGCGTCCAACATGCTTCAGTCTTGTGCCCGTTACCCTGATGGTACTCACAGTATTCATCAGCCCTATAGTTCCTCGGCAATGGGTTGGGAGGTGGCCTTGCTTCCAAAGGCTTAATGTAATTTGCCTTGACAGCCTCTCAGAATACAAAAAGGATTGGCATCCCGAGATCAGTGTAAGTCCTCCTCGACTGGCTGCCATTTCTCATATTCCCCACACGTAAAGGATTCGTGGGGGTGATACTTGCCACTTCGTGAACTTTGCTAGCTTGGCTAGGCTTCTTATATTTTGAGGTACCCGAGTCTTCTTTCAGTTGACCCATTTGGATTAAATCCTCTACCTTGGTTGCAGTAGCAATGAGCGACTGAAATGTTGGTAGGTACTGAGTTTGCAGTTGTTGTTGGTAGACAGGCAGCAGATTTTTGATGATTATGTCTACCTGTTCATGTTCTGAAGGCCGATTGATCATTTGGGCGGCCTTGGCCCTCCACCTCGTAAGGAACGAGGAAAAGGGTTCGTTGTTCTTTTGTTTGGTGGTTTCCAGTTCTCTCCAAGTAACATCCACTTCTATATTATAGTGGTACTGCGTGTTAAACGCATTGCACATGTCTTCCCAGGTCTTCATTTTAGTCCAATCCAGGCTGACAAACCATCTCAAAGCAGCACCAGTCAGAGATTGTTGAAACAACTGAGCAAGGAGCTCGCTGTTCAAGCCAAACGGGTTGAGGGCACCCACATACATTTTCAGGTGCGTTTTGGGACAAGTGGTTCCATCAAACTTGTCCATGTTAGGCATCTTAAACTTTGTCGGCAATCTTGCTTCAGGGAACAAGGACAAGGAGTCCATGTCCACCACTTCCTTATGTGTTTTAAGGGCAGTGATTGACCTTTCCAAGAGTTCCAGTTTTTCTTTCATTTTCTGAGCTTCCAGCTCAGCAGCAGTTCTGGAGGGCATGTCATCCAGGTTAAGGGCAGGGTTTGAGGGCGTCGGTCCAGCAGCAGGTCCCTGATTGGAGGTAGTAGGATCACTTCCCCCAGCGGAAGCCCCATTTCCATTACCACTACCTAGTTCAGCTATTAGGGCAGTTCTCTGGGCAGCTAATGCCTCATTCATTCTAGCCTCCATTTTGGCTTCCAGTTGTTCCATGAGATTTTGGATGTCAGCAAGTGATGCCATTGGTGCAGTTGAAGTTGGTGAAGTTGGCGAAGCTGGTGAGGTTGGTGATAGCACTGTAGGTGTGACTGGAACTTGGATATGCACTCGAACAGTGGGTACCTGATAGGATAAGGGTAGCTGGATTAGGGTACAGTGGGCAGTATTGTGTATCAGGGTAGCTGAATGTGAGGTAGATCGACTCCCTTGTCCAATTGTGCATGACTAAAAAGAATATTTCGTGCTCTTTTTAATGTTTTTGATGTTTATGATATGTTATGAATGCGCACGATATCACGTCATAATTCGTTTTAATGATATGATTCACATCGTTGGGTGCATACAGCCCTAAAGGATAGGTTCTATAGGCTATGACACAAATAGAAAATCGACTTATTAAGGGACCCTTGAACCTTGAGTAAGGATATACCTAACCACATGTGAAACAAAGAGTTTGGCGTGGGTCCAACAGTACGCATACTCATGGGCCACCCCCAAAAGGATTAGGGATGGTTTGCGGTAACAAGGAGGACGCTTTGGCTGTCCATCGACATAATCAAGGAGACCTGCCGATCAGCGCTACTTGCTTTCCAAACTCAGAAGTTTGAACAGAAGAGAAGAAATTCATTTGAAATTCGTTTTTTATGCAATGGAGAAAAAGATTCTCAATCGTGCAAATAAATCAACAAATTTAAATGTTTTCATTAAATTTCACAATTAAGTCCAAATTTCCTTATTAAGTATTCTTAAAGAAAGAACACTTGATTCGTGTTAGGGTACCCTACAAAACAAAACACAACAAAAATAATACCCTGAAGAAGGGCAGGTTAGTTGATGCAGCAATTGTAGTCCACTTTATGCAAAATGATTACTAGATTCCCCAGCAGAGTCGCCAAATTGTGAACCCTCCCCCGGAGGCAAAATTATGCTAGAATGAGGTATGCTCACATGTGTGTTTTATGAAGTCGCCACCTAGTTTATTTTTATAAGGGAAAACTAAGAAAGAACCCTAAATGACTCCAATTTTAATTAACCTAAGTCTAGGTTAATTACCCCAAAGTTTAAGGCACAATCTATGAACCCGAGGTGGGCCCCGAGACTATGTCATGCTGATTAACTAACCTAAGTGTAAATGCTTTGCAAGGTAAAATGATGCAATTGGACCAGTAAACTGTTTTGGTGATTTCGACTTGCCGCTCGGGGTTAAGTCCCGAACGTGCCTACGTACTCTCGTTTGAATGAGAGATCAAAACCGACGTAGTTCGATAAAGCCTATTCAAAGGCATTTTGAAGGGGTATGCTTCATGCATGAGTGTGTGCATGCTTCGTGCATTTTTTTTAGGCATTTTGCCAAAGTTTGATTGATTTTCTGTTTTAGGCATTTGTTGCCAAAAAGTGATTGATTGGGCAATTTATTGCCAAAAATTGATGTTTGGGCTATTTGTTGCCAAGATGATTGATTAAGGCATTTGTGCCAAAAGTTGATGTTTGATTAGGCAATTTGTTGCCAAAGATTGGTTAGGCGATTTGTCGCCAAAATGATTAAGGGCATTTGTGCCAAAAGGGTTTTGTTGGGCGATTTGTTGCCAAAATGGTTAAGGCATTCGTGCCAAAAGATGATATGTAATTTAGGCAATTTATTGCCGAAGAAAAGGTGATATTTGGGCGATTTGTCGCCAAAAAGTGGTTATTTGAATTATAGGCAATTTGTTGCCAAAAGTGATTGATTAAACCATAGGCAATTTGTTGCCAAAACGTGATTGATTAAACTGTAAGCAATTTGTTGCCAAAAACGTGATTGATTAAGGCTTTTAGCCACAATTATTGATTAATTGGACTTTTAGCCGAACTGTTCAAAATAAAGACAATTACACCGTAGTTATTAATTAACTAGGCACTTTAGCCAATATGTTCGGAGTTTAGCATTAATACCACGATTATTGATTAACCGGGCATTTTAGCCTAAACTTATTTACTTAAGGCAATTTGCTGCCAAGATGACGATGGTGTGAATGCAGTTATTTAATTAGAGTTTAGAGTAGAAGAGAAATATGCACAAAATGCTGAAATTAAATGGGCGGAGTTTCATTATTACCTGAGTTAATCGGCGGCCGCTTCTTAGCTTCAGTTTGAAAATTCCAGATTAAACTCCTTGTTTGGGGAATACTAATTAAAATTAATTCAATTAAGCGACCAAATATCACAACAGCAGAGTAAAAAAGCCTACACTAAATGCAGAAAAGTAGTAGAAGAACCGCAAGGAGCGTAAGAAAGAAGAGAGCGTCCGTCAACACAGACCGGGTGTCTAAAACTGTCGATTCGGGGCTGTATTTATAGGGAAAAACTAGGCTGGAGGGCAGGAGCTGCCGCCGTGGACGGCGGGCGCTGCCACCCTATCCTGTCCACTCGCTAGTTTTTCGTTGCAAAGGCCTTTTCGGGAGTTTCGTACCTCCAAAAAATATTCCGGGACCAATTCCGCGATCCTCGTAATTTTCCGGACGTTTCAAGTACCATATTGGCATACTTTCGGTGAACTTTCCGAATGGCCTCCGGTCCGGCCGGACTGTTTGCAGTCCAAGAAAACAGGTTCTTTGAGCCTCAAAATTTGAGTATTCACACCCCGTGGGACCTTTCCCCTCCTATAACTAGGAACTCCATTCTTCATTCTCTTCCCATTCCATCACATTTGAAACAACTTTCTTCCATGGCTTTCAGGAATCAAGTCTCATCTTTTATTCAATCTCTTCCGGATAACCTGTGGAAAATCCACCCCTTGAATCAATTAGCCTGGCTAAGGTACTTCAAAGATTTGAAGCCTGTGTGAATACTCAAATTTTGAGGCTCGAAAAGCTTGTTTTCCCGGACTGCAAACAGTCCGGCCGGACCGGAGGCCATTTTGGACATTTACTGGAAGTATGCCAATATGGTACTTGAAACGTCCGGAAAATTGCGAGGATCGTAGAACTGGTCCCGGAATATTTTTTGGAGGTACGGAACTCCCGACAAAGCCATTTGAACAAAAATATAGCAAGTCCGCCGGTCACGGCGGCGGCGGCTGCCACCGGCCACCGGCGGCAGCTGCCGCCCTCTAGCCCATTTTTTTTCTATAAATACAGCCCCGGACACTCAGTTTTACTCACTCAGTCTGTGTTGACGGACGCTCCTTCTCCCCTACGCTCCTTGCGATTCTTTTACTGCTTTTCTGCATTTAGTATAGGCTTTTATTTTGCTGTTGTGATACTTGGTCACTTAAAATCGAATTAATTTTAATTAATATTCCCCTAACGAGGAGCTTAATCCGGAGTTCTCAAGCTGAAGCTAAGAAGCGGTCGCCGATTAACTCAGGTAATAACTAAACCCTGTCTATTTAATTTCAGCATTTCATGCATATTTCTCTTCTACTCCTAATTCTACAACTGCATTCACACCACCATAATCATTTGGCAAATAAACTGCCTTAATTAAATATGATTAAGCTTAAATGCCTAGTTAATTAATAATCGTGGTGTTAAAGCCTAAATCTGACAATATTGGCTAAAGTATCTAGTCAATTAATGACTATGGTATAATTGTTTTTATTTCGAACAGTCCGGCTTAAGTCCAATTAATCAATAATTGTGGCTAAATAGCCTTAATTAAACACGTTTTTTGGCAATAAATTGCCTATATTGCAATTCAATTGATCACTTTTGGCAAACAAATTGCCTATAAGTAGATTAATCATTTTTAGCGACAAATCGCTTAAATCGAATTTTTGGCAAAATGCCTTGAATTAATCAATCTTTTGGCTAAAAGCCTTAAATCACTCATTTTGGCGACAATCGCCTAAATCACATCAATTTTTGGCAACAATTGCCTAAATCAATCTTTTTGGCTAAAAGCCTTAAATCAACACTTTTGGCAACAAACGCCTAATCAAATCAATCAATTCTTTGGCAAAATGCCTAAACAAAATGCTCGAAGCATACACACAATCATGCATTAAGCATACCCATTCAAAGCCCTTTAAAAAAGGCCTATCGAACTACGTTGACTTTGATCTTCCATTCAAACGGAAGTACGTAGGCACGTTTGGGATTTAACCCCGAGCGGAAAGTCGAAATCACTTGAACATTTCATTGGTCCAATTACATCTTTTACCTTGCAAAGCATTCATTCATCGGTTAGTTCATCAGCATGACATAGTCTCGGGATCCACCTCGGGTTCGTAGATTGTGCCTTAACATTGGGCTAATTAATCTAGTAATTAGGTTAATTAAAATTGCAGTCAACTTAGGGTTTTTTCCTAGTTTACCCTAAAATAATTAAACAAGGTGGCGACTCACACATTCACGTGCATTCCTGCCCTTAGTCATATGCATTATATGCCTATGTTTTTGGGGGAGGGGTTCACAACCTGATACCAGTTTCTTATCTTGGCTTATAGGGCATTTCAATTCCAATACTATGGCTTTCCGTTTTGAAGATTCTGAAGTGACGCCGACCTACGAGGAGATGTGCGCCATAATGGGTCACTACCCTGTTCAAGATGAAACTCCAGCTTTGCCTCCAGGCCCATGATATGATTTGGCCTAGAGTGCTGCTCTATGTCCAGTTTATATTCCTGGCGGAATAGATCCGGACCAAGGCCTTCCTTTGGAGCCTTTCCTGAATAGGGTTCTGTCCATGGATGTGAACTCCTCTTGGGTTCGGGCTTGTTGTTTCCTGTTGCTGAATATGTATGCTATGAAGAATCGCTAACCTGGAGTTGGGAATTTTTGACTGCTGACCGTTGTCCGAGACATGCAGGTGTATCGCCGCACCATCTTCATGATGATCATGGGAGAGACCATATGCTGGGTAAGAGACATTGCCCTTCAGATCACCAACTTCAACGTTCATCATTGGGGTTGTCCA
The DNA here is from genome assembly GCF_041381405.1 of Jatropha curcas. NCBI lineage: Eukaryota > Viridiplantae > Streptophyta > Magnoliopsida > Malpighiales > Euphorbiaceae > Jatropha > Jatropha curcas. The sequence goes on along the minus strand of NC_143156.1, from coordinate 17,072,104 downwards.
ATGTTGCTGCAAGCCTGGGCTTTAGATAAGCTGAGCCTGATTCCTCCGATCCCAACTCGTTCAATCCCAACCTACGGTCCTGCCAATTTTCGCACTCGATCTCAAGGACATTTTGACTTTGGCGATAATCCCATGATTCGATGGACTTGCCCTTGGTGGAGGATTAAACTGGTCACTGCTAGTAGCATGAACCTCAATTATGTGCTATATGCCAGTCTTGATCGCTCCATGGCCTACTTTCCAGACAGGATCAACCGCCAGTATGGTGTCGTTCAGCGCATTCCCAGAGTTTATAACTTTGAAAGCGGTCCCATAATGCAAAGTCTGTTGACCAATCTAGCTGATCGTTGGCGGCATCGAAATACCTGGTATATGGGTCAGGGGGTGATGCATGACACCGTGACACCCGAGTATGTAGATTGGTTTCATTCTTAGCGATGGAACTAGGTCTTGGAGGGGTCAATGTTTGATGATCCAACCACTGCGGTGACTGCTGCGGCTTTTTTTTTTTTTTTTGTATTTCAGAGGGCTATAAGCTCCCAATTATTGTATCCCTCTCTTTTTTTGTTTTAATGAATAAATCCGTCGGTTCTCTTTTGACTAAATCCTGTTTTCTGCAAATAAAATAACAAATAACAACAACAAATCTTTTCTTTCGAAACTATTTGTTGGATTAGCACTTTGGGCCCCCTGCCCTCGGATTCAAGAAATGAAAGCACATTAAAGCGGATTATTTAATTAGGGACTGAAATTTACATTTTTTTTTTTAAAAAAGATAGGGTGATATGCAATATTCAAAAAGAGATAAAATACGCAACTCCCCCATGTATAAAAACATTTTTTTAAATTTTTTTTTATTTTTTGTTTTTATTTTTATTATTTTTTTAATTTTTTTCATTTTTTGTTTTTATTTTTATTATTTTTATTATTTTTTTTTTTGAAAAGATAGGGTGATCTGCAACATTCAAAAAGAGGTAAAATATGCAACTCCCTCATGTATAAAAACATTGTTTATTTTTATTTTTTTTATATATTTTTTATCATTATTTTTATTTATTTATTTATTTATTTTAATTGTATTCCTATAACAACACGATCAAACGTAAGATGTATAAAAAAACAACATGCATTCATGCAAATTATATGAAAATAACATAACAAAATTGCTCGCTTTGCAGGGCCATCAATTTCCCCACACTTAGCTCTTTGCTTGTCCCTAAGCAAAACATTCATCTTTCTTTTGAACTTATGTTGATCATGTTTATTTTTACTCGTTGATTTAAACTTCTTAAGTAATCTACCAAAGAAAAGAGATCGAAGAGTTTATGAACCAGGTAGTATAAATGAATATGACATTTAAAATTGTTAATATAGCTCTACAAAAATCTAAATTATACAAAATCTAGTCATTTAAAATATGAGATAGGCAATCCTCCTTCCTTAGAATGCAAAATAGGAAGTACTTAGGACAATTTTAGCACACATGCATTGTTTCTTATCTCAAGGTATTTTTAGGTAACCTATTTCTTTTTCACAAAGTGGTTGCATTTTATGCTCCATACCACATTTTTCTTTCTTCTTCTTTTTTTTTTTTTTATATAGAGAGATGTGGGAATGTAAATAGTAAGTGGTTGCATTTTATGCTCCATACCACTTTGATTTCCATTATTCCCTCTGTCATTTTTTTTTTAAATACCCTCATCCTTTATTGACTCGAAACATACAAGTATTATGGCTTTAGTTTCCCTTTCCTTCCTATTCTTCATTTAAGTTAGGACTCATGCTTCTCTAAGGTCAAAGATAATGTCTAGAAGATTAATGTTTACCAAAGAGAAATTTTATATGTCATACTGTAATACCTAAGTTCATAAAAGCATTTAAATCTCTTAACCATGGTATATTATTCAAGACTTCTATTTTAACAAGCAAAATATAAACCAATCAACATGTAGAGACTAAAACATTGAACTAAGGTAAAGAAGTTGACACTTTTTTTATTTTTTTGTCACACTTTTTTTTTATTTTTATAAATGAAATGAAATGAAATGAAAATATAGGTCTCCTAAACACTTTGAAAGACACAATGTCCTCATTATGGGAGGATACATGCATAAAACACATAACATGCACATGCATAAAACACACAAGAAAAAATGAAAAACAAAGGACAGAAGATCCTTAGGCCTCCCGAACCTGAAGGTGACAGAGTGAATTTTATTTTATTTATTTATTTATTTTATTTTATTTTATTTTTATTTTTATTTTTATTTTTTTGGAAATATTTCATCCACTTCCATTCCATACGTGCTTGGTTTGCCTGGATCGTGTGTAGTTGTTGCCCCGTGTCAAAATCTGTGACCTGCAAATTCTCCTGTGATTGCTATAAGGCATCTATTTTACTCAAAAATTGCTTCCATCCAGTGACTCGTCTTCTTCTTCTTCTGCTTGAGAAGACGATTTGACCGGTGTTTTGCCTTTCATCTGTCTTTGCACTTGCACATAGGATGAGAAATGCAAATCTAATGTGCTAATAATCAGTATGGAAATAAGATCTTGTTTTTAATGATTGGACCTAAAATTCAGCACGAATAACATAGCAATAATTTATTTTGTATTTAAACATTTCCGGCATTATCTGTCATCGACTGTTCCCTTTGGATTTTACGGTCGGCTATTTTCTCTCTAGTCCCTAATTTTTGCCTTGGAATGAAAGAATTTCCAAGCGGGATATTTCTTATTATTATTTTTTTTTTGTTTTTGTGTCCTTACCTTTTGCCTTGGAACGAATGGTCCCAAGCAGGATCTTATTTCGACTAAATTTTTGTTTTTTTTTTTGCAATCTCACGCTTACTTTCAAATAATGCGAGAAATGTGAAAATTCAAAAGAATCGCAATTCACTATAAATGATTGCATTATGTTATTCAAAACGAATTAGAGGTCCATTTCTCAAAATCAAGATCAAACGTGCATATCGAAAATTAGCTCTTATTAATGCATGGCTGAAAAGAAAAATATTACATGGTGCATGAATGCCACAACATATGTACAGTTTATAGCACATAGGGAAACGGGAGTTGGGAAATGCATGCCTTCCAATCTTATTTCTCCCACACACGGATTTCGTTGGTATAAGTTCCGACATCTGTTTCCTAGGATTTGGTCTAATCTCGACAACCAACAGGGGGTTTTGAGATTGACGATATAAACTCTCGGACATGAATGCGGCATAATAACAGCAAACAAAATCAGGTGTTCCTTAGGGGAAGTAACTGAGGTTTTTTTACTACATGCATGGGCTTTAGTCCATTTAGGTTTACAAAGTCTGGGCTCCGCAAACAGGATTCAGACTTTTATGGGCCTACTCCTTTTGATGCACCTTTAGAGGTACTAGGCTTGCGGTTGGTAATTTTGCTAATTCTCGGATGGATGTGCCTAAAACGCGAGGTTTAGGCTGGATCCACCTTCAAAGTTAACAAAATTACCGAAGGGTAATATGGGTAGAAAGTGATGACAAGAGAGAAATGCTGAAACACCCCGAATTTTTATTTTTGAAATCTTTGAATTTTTATTTAATTAAAAATCGGGAATTTTGACCGTGTGGGCTGTAAATGTAATATAGTCCCAATTTGAGCCCAAATTTTAGAATTTGGTCCAAGCCCAAAAGCAGATTATTCGAAATTTACGATCCGAGAACACTTAAAATTTTTGACGAATCAAATGAAACTCTAGTTACTAATCGATTATAATTATATGTTTATTTATGTAATTATTATATAAATTAATTATCCTAAAAATCAAATATCATAATTGTTCATATTTTATTTATATTGAGTAAATGGAGAAAATATTATGGAACCAAACTAAATAATTAAAATAAATCGAACCGGGCCTTAAAACCAAATTGATCTTTCGAAAACCACACAAATAGCTTGAAAACCAAGTGAAAAATCTGCAAACCGAGCAAGAATCGAGCCAAATCATTGAATTAGACCGAACCGGTTCGAATCGAACCGGAATGGTCTAGAAGTGTTAGCCTTCTTTCTTTTCTTTCTTTTTCCTTTCTTTCCTTCTTTCTTCTCCGTCGCGCGATCCCTCCCTCCTCCCTCTCCTTTCGTCTCCGGCCACCAGATCGACAGTGAGAGGTGGCGATCGCCATCCCTGGAACCTCTGGTCCACTTTCCGGCCTCCTTCCACTCTAGCAGATCCTCCAGTGACGGGAAAGGAGACTGTCTCCATTGACAGTTCTCATTCTTCGATCTCTGGCGATACTAGGCGATTCCGGCGATGAGAAGCTTCAAGGTGAGCTCCGATCGATTCCTTTGTCTTGTGTGAACAATTTCCATCCAAGAAACGACAGTTTTGGTGGAGGGAATTGAAAACGCCATGGTCGACGGCAAGGAAGGAACTGTCGGGCTTGTTCCGGCCAAGCGAGACACTAGCTCAACAAACTGATTATAGATTTGGACTCCTCTCGAAAATTGGAGTCGGGTGGTGGTAACCTTGCGATTTTCTGGGCATTCGCAACTTTTCGGCCACCGTGCACGACGGCCGGCAGCGGCAGTCCGGTGACCGGCCGGCGACACTCCGGTGAGGCCCCGAGAGACAGAATGTTCCTCTCTTCACGATGATCACGGAATCGTCGCCCGATTCTCAATTGGTACGTTCTAAGACTAAATTCTCAATTTTTGTATATAAAGAATTAATTGATTAATGACTTTTATTGAGATATTAAATAAATTGAATTGAATAATAAGAAATTATGTTATTGGAATAGCTTAAATATATATATGGACATTTATAGTCTTTTGTAAATAAATTAGATCGGTTAGTGTGCGTAATTGTGATAGTGAACATGATTAGTTGACTGGTTTAGGATTTTAGAAGAATGTAATTGCAAATTAGTTTAGAACATTGTCAAATAAATTACATGAACCATAATTATAATTAGGAGGTTTGATATTGAGATAAAAATCCCTAACTAATATTTATGTAAGTTAATTTAGGAATTTTAATAAATATTGTTAGGAGAAGTTATAATTTAAAGTAAATAGTTATAGGGCAATTAACACTATTAGTGAATCACGCTTGGAGGTTAATTAGTTGTAATTATTAAGTGTATATATATAAGTGTGATGGATGATATATGTAGCTTATGGCAGACGGGTTGAGTTGTTTTGAAAGGAGGATGGGAATATAGCTAATTGATTGCCCGACGGATGGGCTGTGTGTGTATTGATTGATTAATATATAATAATACTGTGTTATCTAAACAGGTGGATAGTCCAAATTTTTAGGGGAAATGCTACCGAAATTTCAGTAGAACCTAGACTGCACATAATCAATAAGTTTATTTAGATTAATTGTGCATTGATTAATATATAATAGTTGTTGTTTATTGTTACTACTATTTATTTATTTATTTGCATTGATTTTGAATGTTTAATTGTGGATTGCATTACGATGTTTAATTGATTAATATGTCTGCATTTGATTGCAATGTTTGATTAATTGTGCTGTGATAATGCTATGCTCTGTTTGTGTGGAATTGAGATGAAGTGGGTCACCATGGGTTTGTGAGGATGGTCGATAAATATGGATCCTAATGAAATTATGAAATTGGACCGTCGGCCTGGTAAATGGGAGATCGGCGCCCCCGTGTGCACCTGATGAACTGATGAAATGATGTTGATGATATGGAAAAGAAAAGAGAAAATGTAAAATAAAATATTGAGAGGACTGGTCAAGTGAGGATTAGACCGGTCGGCCAGATATGGGGATTGGCTCCCCAGGTGCACATGTTTGAGAGGATGGGCTGTTTGAGAGGACGGCTCGTCGGGGGTTTAGGTGATGCCACTGACTAATTTCCACGTGATGTGATTATATGAAGATGTTAATGATTGTGAGCGCTGGTATGTGCCATTTGTGTGACTGGCTGCGTGAGCATATAACTAGTCGGATGACTAGATTGATATGTTTACACATTTGTGTGATTGCATGGTTGTCCAATAACTATTACTCCTTAGGAAACTCACATGTCTTGTTTGATTTTTCAAGAAGTAAGTTTTTCTTTAATTCGATTTAGGCTATGTTTCTTCGGCGCAGGGCAATAGAGAAATTTTTCTAGTTCCATAAATATTTTGCTATGTAATTATATGTATAAAAAGCTATGTATACCAAATAGTTAGTGACTCCGCAGTTATAGAATTTACTTACATTTAGTCGTGTATTATCATAGACGAAATTATTCCATGAGCCCATATTAAAAATGTGATGTATTGTTAATTGGGCCCGAATTGTGGAATGTGGTAACTGATAAATTTGGGCCGAGATATAAATAAAAATCTTGAGGTTTATTTTTCCTATAATTATGGGCTGAATGTTTAAAATTATATTGAGATAGTAAATTTTTAGTGTTTCAGGCTTACTACGGGCCTCGGGGGCCTTAAACTTACCTAGGCCCTAGTGCCGGTCCGGCCCATGGATACGGGTCGTGACAAATGCGGTATGAATGCAAGATCCTAGAAAGATAAAGAAAAGCAAATAAGCACATACGGACGATTAAAGAATTTTCCATAGGCTTTCTAATCAAATTTTATTTAGAAAATGTAGGTTTTAGAGTCAATTCCTAATTGCAACCATCTAGTTATTAAAAATAACCGGGGATTAGTGGATGCAGATCCCCAGTGAAGTTGCCAATCTGTTTTCGTCGAAAATCCCCCCGGAGGACCCGAAAACATCCTTTTTGTGATTTTTGATAAAATATTTTTTTATTTTGGATAAGGTGCCGATAAATCAGTCTTATAAACAATTTTGAGTCGCCACCCATTATTTAGGCAATGGGACTGTTTTTATAAAAATGACTCCATTATAAACCCAATTTTGTTTCAAGGCCAAATTATTTCAAAAAGACTGGTCAGGCGCACCAATGCGATTCTGGGTAAGGGAATTGGGTACGCCAGCCCGTTGGAAGCTGACGCCCGGAAAACCGGCCTCTATTAACCTATGATTTCTAATTTAGTTTAGTTAGAAAAGCCAAATTATTTATTTACTTAAACCCAACCCAAATGAATCGGACCGAGTTCCTATATGGAAAATTATTTAATCGTCCCAATCAAATCTAATTATCACATAATAATCATTCAAATCAAAGTAATCAAACCAAATAAATAAAAGGCCCACTCTTGCCTTATGGTTAAAGGCGGGCAACAAACCAAAGAATAAATCAAATAAATAAAAAACCCGCTCTTGCCTTACCCAAGGCAGGTAACAAACCGGATCCAAATATATATATATATATATATAAATTGAATCAAAAATTAAATCTATAAACCAATAAAAATAAAGCCATACATAATTATTGTTTAATATCTAAATCACATTTTAATTTTTTAGTTTTAGTTTAATTTCATTTTTGCATTCAACCAAAAATAATAAAATTCATACAAATAAATATATATAATCACATTTTTAATACTTTAAGCTCAATTAAATTATAATCTGTTCATAGTTGGGCATTCTCAAATTTATTGAAGAAATTAAACTTTATTTTTGTGCAAAATTTATTATTTTTATTATTATTATTTTTTTATTATTTCTGGAAATTCAATGAAAAGTGATGAATAGTGATGAACAGTTGCGTGAACAATGATAAACAGTGGCGTGACGTAGTGTTAAACATTGCGTAAACAGTGGTAAACAGTGTTAATGTTCATAGATTCTGGAGAAATTGAAGAACAGTTACTGTTCATCGATGAACAGTTACTGTTCAACAGCTGCGTGATTTTTGTCTAGAATTCATTTTTAAGTATTTTTTACATCATTTCTTGTTTAAATGTGATTTAAGGACATATAAAATGGCCAAATATGAACAAAATACAATTTAAAGAAACTTAAATTACTAAAAAAACACAAAAATATGTAAAAAAATATAAAAACATGTAAAAGATACAAAAATTTTAAGGAAATCACCTGATCCTCAGATTAAGGATTGTAAATGGATCAAATGTCATTTTAGATCTCCCAGAAGCTTTGTTTCCAAGGATTTAAGTGTGTTTGCTTTATATTTATTTTTTTATTATTTTCTCTCTTTTTATGCTTTAATTCACCTAAAATTGATATCTAATGGCAATTTCTCTTCAAATTAATTCACAAGAATTTTTGGAGAGAAATGTGGCCGTATAGTATTTTTAGGGTTTGAAGATTGTGAAGTGTGTGTGAAATTGTGAGAAAAAGGCCTATTTATAGGGGTTGGGCGTGTAGCACAGCTACTGTAGCACAGCTAGTACAGTTACTGTAGCACAGCTAGTACAACTACTGTAGCACAGTTAGTACAGCTACTGTAGCGCAGCTACTGTAGCACAGCTAGTACAGTTACTGTATCATAGCTACTGTAGCACGAATACTGTAGAAATGCTACTGTAGCACGAATACTGTAGCAATACTACTGTAGCACGCAGCTCTCTCTCTCTCTCTTTTTTTTTTAATCCTTGGATTGAAAGTCATCCTTATGTCCTCATCGGATCAATCGGGGCATAAAAAACACGCGTCAACAATAACCTACACATATGTTTAATTTCTGTTGACAATTCTAGTTGGCTATGGCATAAAAGACTTGCATATGCAAGCATGCATCTTATTTCTAAACTGTCTAAGAAAGATTTGATTTGTGGCTTGGCAAAGCAAAAGTTTGAAAAAGATCACATTTGCGATGTTTGTCAATGGGCAAACAAACCAGAATATCTTTCAAATCGAAAGGCATGGTTTCTACTTCTAGACCTTTAGAATTGCTACCCTTTGATTTGTTTGGACCTGTTACTCGTTTTAGTCTTGGAGGCAAATCTTATGCACTTGTAATTGTTGATAATTACTCTAGATTCACCTGGACTATAACACCCACCGCCCAGTCCCGAGAGACCTGACGGCGGATGCCACATTCGGTGCCAGAGACACCGTCCTAACTTAACATATAAATCATAAAAGTGATTAAGTATTCACAAGTTTAGTGAGTAATTTTTTTAAATAATAATATATTTTTATCTATGAAAACGATTTTGGAAAAATCCTATAGATTAACTGCAAGAGTTTCCCTTAAACTGAGCTCACTAAAAATGTGAATACCAAAACACTTCCTAATCCAAACTCCAACTCCCAAGAACTCCAATAAAAATTAAGCAACACAACAACACTTCTATATCTTCATAGCTATATAAATCCTCAATAACATTTTAATATTCATCAATTAATTGCATTCATTATAAATATCTAGTCCTTACGTTCTTAGTCATACTAACTATCTTAAACATATTTTATATTCATTCATTTAATAAATCTTATGCTTATCCAAATATATACCACAAAATAATTTATAATTACATACTTAAGTTATAATTCAAATAACGTAATCTCCGAAAATGTAATAATTATACATGCCATAATTCTTAATTACATAAATCTCAATCTACTACTACCAAAATTGTCTCTTCTGCTCTGATGTTACTCTTCTGGTCTTGTGAACCCCTCCCCAAAACATCAAATGCATATGGATGCATGTGACTAAGGAAGAAATGCACGTGATGTGTGAGTCGCCACCTTGTTTAATTATTTTAGGGTAAACTAGGAAAAAACCCTAAGTTGACTCCAATTTTAATTAACCTAATTACTAGATTAATTATCCCAATGTTTAAGGCACAATCTTCGAACCCGAGGTGGATCCCGAGACTATGTCATGCTGATGAACTAACCGATGAATGCATGCTTTGCAAGAAAAATGATGTAATTGGACCAATGAAATGTTTAAGTGATTTCGACTTGCCGCTCGGGGTTAAATCCCAAACGTGCCTACGTACTTCCGTTTGAATGGAAGATCAAAGTCAACGTAGTTCGATAGGCCTTCTTTGAAGGCCTTTGAATGGGTATGCTTAATGCATGAGTGTGTGTATGCTTTGTGCATTTTGTTTAGGCATTTTGCCAAAGAATTGATTGATTTGACTTGGCGTTTGTTGCCAAAATGTTGATTGGGCAATTTTATTGCCAAAAATTGGCTGATTTAAGGCTTCTAGCCAAAAAGATTGATTTAGGCAATTTGATTGCCAAAATGATTGATTTTAGGCGATTGTCGCCAAAATGATTGATTTTAAGGCTTTTAGCCAAAAAGAGTGATTTAGGCAATTTGATTGCCAAAAAATGTTGATTGGGCGATTGTCGCCAAAATGGATTGATTTAGGCAATTGTTGCCAAAAATTGATGTGATTTAGGCGATTGTCGCCAAAATTGATTATTTTAAGGCTTTTAGCCAAAAAAAGTTGATTTAGGCAATCTGTGTGCCAAAAGCTGATGATTGGGCGATTGTCGCCAAAAATTGATTGATTTTAAGGCTTTTAGCCAAAAAGAGTGATTTAAGCGATTTGTCGCTAAAAAATGGTTAATCTTACTTATAGGCAATTTGTTTGCCAAAAGCGATTGATTAAACCATAGGCAATTTGTTGCCAAAAAAAACGTGATTTATTAAGGTCTTTAGCCACAATTATTGATTAATTGGACTTTTAACCGAACTATTCGAAATAGGCAAATACACCGTAGTTACTAATTAACTAGATATTTTAAGCCAATATTGTCGGATTTAAGCTTATCACCACGATTATTGATTAATCGGGCGTTCGGCCTAAATTTATTTAATTGAGGTAGTTTATTTGCCTAATGATTGACGTGAATGCTTTTATGCAATTGTAGAATTATTAGGAGTAGAAGAGAAGTATGCATGAAGTGCTAAAATTAAATAGGCAGAGTCTAGTTCATGTACCTGATTTAATCGACGGCCACTTCTTAACTCCAGGTTAAGCTCCTCGTTAAGGGAATATTAATTAATTTAATTTTAAATGACCAAATAGCAAAGCAAGAAAATAATAAAGCTAAATAAAAATGCAGAAAAGCAGCAAAGAATCGCAAGGAGCGTAAGGGAGAAGGAGCGTCCGTCAACACAGACTGAGTGAGTAAAAACGGAAGCCCCGGGGCCCATTTTATAGGAAAAAAGGAGACCTAAGGGCGGTCCTGAGGTCGGGCACATCTACCCGTGTGCTTTTTTTCTCATTCCGGACCTCCAAAAAATATTCCGGGACCAGTTCCGCGATCCTCATAATTTTCCAGACATTTCAAGTACCATATTGGCATACTTTCAGTGAACTTCCAAAATGGCCTTTGGTCGGGTCGAACTGTTTGCAGTCCGAGAAAATTGGCTCTTCAAGCCTCAAAAATTGGGTATTCACAGGCGACTGCAGCCGCTGTTGTCGGCGGCTGCAGCCGCTGTCGCCGGCGGCGGCATAGCAGCTACCGCCGCCTTTAAGGGCGGCCGCCACCGCCGCGGCCGGGAAAACTGGCTTTTTGAGCCTCAAAATTTGAGTATTCACAGTTGCCCCCCACTGGCTATCATAAAAAATGATTTATGAGAGCCAGTGGCTATTTGAAGGAGCAAATTTTGAGGATGGGCAGGGGAAGAAAACCCCGCCGTGGGTTTTTTCTATGAAATGAAATGATCAAATGCATGGATTTATGTTTGTTACTTAAAGATGTTTTTGCCTCCTTGAGGACTTAAAAAGAAATTTTGCCTCTTAGAGGACTTGAAAAAGAGGTTTTCCCCTTAATGAGGGCTTGAAAAGAGATTTTGCCTCTTAGAGGACTTGGAAAGAGATTTTGCCTCTTAATGAGGGCTTGAAAAGAGATTTTGCCTCTTAGAGGACTTGAAAAGATGTTTTTGCCTCTTAATGAGGGCTTGAAAAGATGTTTTGCCTCTTAATGAGGGCTTGAAAAGAGATTTTGCCTCTTAATGAGGGCTTGAAAAGAGATTTTGCCTCTTAGAGGGCTTGAAAAGATGTTTTGCCTCTTAATGAGGGCTTGAAAAGAGATTTATTTTATTTTTGTTTTTTTTTCTTTGAGAACCAAGGGTCCACCTAAAGTCGAAATGATCAAATGGCTTGGTTTTGGATGAAAAACGGTTGGTTATTGGTTAGGGTTTCACCTTAGGTTTTATGTAGAAAAAGGTTAACCATTAACCGGGTTCTACTCTGGGTTTGTGTAAAAGAGATTGACGATGGCTAGATTTCACCCTGGGTTGTGTTTGTTTTTTTTTTAACACTTTCCCCTGAATCCGACTTGGAGGATTTTGCCCCCTGCTTGAGAGAATTGATGCCCTTATTAGCTGAAATAGAATTTCTTCTTAATGAAAGACTAAAAAAAATTCCGTGATTACTTCTGTGATGGGAGAATGGTGAAGGTTCTTATCACTTCTTGCCCCCAGAATGGTGCTGACCATGGAATACTTCACAACATTGGTGTTGTACTTATCCAATCGATTGAGGAATCAAAGAGAACAAAGCCACTTATATGACTCGAGGAAACGGACAATGTGGATGACATCGCTCATCTGAAAGGATCGAAGAAACGATGGTCCGAATGGAGACGAGGTATTAAAGAATTATCTCTCAATGATTATGTTTGAGATTTTTTAGGGTTGTTTTGGAAACCCCAGGGATTGAATTGACATTTTCCTCTCTCTCTCTTTTTTTTTTTTTTTGAGGAATGACTCAAAGAGTGACGCTTTCAAAACGAACTTTTGAGAATGACTCGATTTTTGTGACTCGTTGTGGAATGACCACTGGTGATGGAGACTTATAGGAGACTCGATTTAGAGACTCAAATTTTTCTTGTAGTGAATTTTGACTCGAAGGAATTCAGTGATTCCTGGGAAAAATGATTTATATACTTCCAAGGAGACCTTTGAAAGGGATTTTTTTTTTAAGGACATACATTGCTGTTTATCCTACAAAAATGGACTCTCTAAAAGAATTCATGAAAGCACTTTTTTTTTTTTTTGCCTTAACTTTTGCCTAGTAGCCGCCCTTTCGGGTTTTCGACCCTAGCAGGCTCTTTGCCCTAACTTTTGCCTAGACCGCCCTTTCGGGTTTTCAGCCTAGCAGGCTCAATTCTTGCCTAAAGCTGCCCTTTTGGGTTTTCAACTCCAGCTTTTATTTTTCTTTTCTTCTCTTTTTTTAATTATTTTTTATTTTTTTATATTGGCAAAGAGAAAATGCTTTTTATGATGCAGACTTATGTTTGTGACCGCGCCTTTGTGGCTGCCTACGTATCTCCAAGAACTCTTCGGGGGATGGGGAGAATCAGGTCTTTTCTTAGTTCCTTCCGGGATGCGAACTTCGTGCTCGGCTGGTGTGGAATTCATCTCCGACTTGATGTTAGTGCGGAATTCCTTTCCGTCTTGGTGTGGAATTTATTTCCGACTTGCTGTTGGGGCAAAATTCAATTTCGCCTTAATGCTGATTGTGGAATTCATTTCCGATTTGATTTCTTCGGGATTCCTTCCCGACTTGATATTAATACAGAATTCATTTCTGACTTGATTTCTTCGCGGGATTTCTTCCCGGCTTGATGTCTTTGCGGGATTCCTTCCCGACTTGATGTTGATGCAGAATTCATTTCTGACTTGATTTCTTCACAGGATTCCTTCCCAGCTTGATGTCTTTGCGGGATTCCTTCCCGACTTTGATGATGTTGAATCAACTTATTGACTCGAGTTCGTATGATCGTGATGACCCTAGGCGAATCTGACTCTGTTGTTGTAGTGGTTTAACCACTGGTTGACTGAAATATGACTTGTATTCATCACAAAGAGTTTTGAATACCCACGTTGTGGTGGTAACTTGAGTGGCTTGAGTGTTGAAGAAGCTTTTATGCTTTGAGTTTGTGGCTTCGCCATGTTTGAATTCTTGAGGTTAATTTGATTCCTTTTCTTGAACTTTATCTTCCTCTGAATTTGAAACTTATTTCCTCAATGGTTCTCCTCTCCATAAGGAATTTTGAGGAGCCTCTTCCTTTTCCTTGTTTTGAGAAATGATCCTTGTTTATAAGGACACTTGTACTTGTGCCATGCCTGGCGCTTGATTTTCAAGGTGTTTGTTGTCATCCAATTTGTGGAAATGACTGCTTTTTTTAACTTGCTTTTTCAAAATGTGAGCAGCCGCTTGGTCTTTGTCCTTATGCCTGAAATGATTTGTCATCTACCCTTGATGGGCTTGAATTTAACAGAGAGATTGCAGTTGACCCATTTTTGACAACTTGATTTCCTGTAGCTTTGTCCTTGATTTCTTTCTTTTATGCAGAAGTTCCTTTTGACCCATTTTTTTCTTTTGCTTTGTTTGCTTCCTTTTGACCAGGGGTTCCTTTTGTCCCGTTTTTCCTTTTTCTTGCTTAGAAGCAGCCTCTCCATAAAGAATTTCGAGGCAACTTGATTCTGAGATGACTTGTGTAGTGTATGGATAGCATTGCGACTTTGTGCAGACCCAACCCAATTCCAAACATAACTTCTTTATTCTGTCGCTTTTAAGCTCAGAATTCAGACACCTCTCTGTCGGAGCATCTTCCATTCCTGGGTTTTCGGAGAAACCATTCTGGCCCTAACCCCTTTAATCGGCTTTGCCTCGGTACTGTTTGAAGTCTTGCGTACCCTTTGCTGGATCCTTTCCATGATTACCCTTCAAAACTTCGCCTTTGATGGTGCTTCTTAGGATGCCCCCAGCTTTGATTGATGCAGAGCAAATGAAAGGATGAATGCATTTTTTCTTTCCCAATTTTTATTATCTTTTTTTGTCATCATTTTTTTTTTCAATTTTTTCGATTTTTTTTTTGCTTTCACAGGAAAGGATAGGGAAAGAGTATAAACATGATTGAAACGTAAACTGATCCCTTTTTATTGATAAGACAAAATTTGTGTACAAAAGACACTTAGATTTATAAATTTGAATTGAATGAAAACTTGAATGGAAATGAAAATGAAAAGAAAAAACTAGACCCTAAAAGATAGACTCTAGGTGGACTATGATGGACTAGGATTGGATTGACTGTAGTGACTTTGTTCTTCTCGATGCTTAAATCGATCAGACAGGTTGTTGTTGGTCTTGAACAATTCCTTTGTTCTTTTGGAGGTTTGATCTCATCCTTCTCAGACACAAACTTCATTCATTTCTAAGAAAAGTTCGAAAGGATCGAACGATTCTTGTTCAGCAATTTTTTTTTTTTTGCATTAATCCCATGGTTAGGCAAGGGATTGGTTGATGTTCAGCTTGCTCTTGGGGATGATGGACCCATTGTCAACCAGGTCTTGTAGACGGTTTTTCAAAGTCCAGCATGATTCGGTCTTATGCCCATGTCCTTGATGGTACTCACAGTATTCATTGGCTTTGAAATTCTGGGGCAGGGGGTTTGGTAATGGCCTTGCTTCTAAGGGCTTCAGTAAATTTGCTTTCACTGCTTCTCGGAACACCAAAAGGATTGATATGCCGGGATCAGTATATTGCCTCCTTGGCTGATTGTTTCCCAAATTCCCAACACGTAAAGGATTCGTGGGGATTATACTGGCTATTTCATTTGTCTCACTGGACCCAGCATGATTCTGCTTCTTGTATGAGTCTTCTTTGAGTTGACCCAACTGGATTAAGTCTTCCACCTTAGTTGCAATTGCAATGAGCGATTGGAACGTAGGCAAGTACTGTGTTTGAAGCTGTGATTGGTAGACAGGCAGTAGATTCTTGATTATTATGTCAACTTGTTCCTATTCAGAGGGTCGGTTGATTATTTGAGCAGCTTTGTCTCTCCACCTCGAAAGGAACGAGGAGAAGGGCTCATTGTTCTTTTGTTTAGTGGTTTCCAGCTCCCTCCGGGTAACATCCACTTCGATATTATAATGGTACTGCGTGTTGAAAGCATTGCATATGTCCTCCCAATTCTTCATTTTGGAACGATCCAAGCTTACAAACCATCTTAATGCAGCACCAGTCAAAGATTGCTGAAACAATTGAGCAAGGAGCTCGCTGTTCAGGCCAAACGGGTTGAGGGCACCCACATACATTCTCAGGTGCATTTTGGGACAAGTGGTTCCGTCAAACTTGTCCATGTTAGGCATCTTGAATTTTGTAGGTAATCTTGCTTCGGGGAACAAGGACAAAGAGTCCATGTCCACCACTTCCTTGTGTGTCTTGAGGGCAGTAATAGACCTTTCCAATAATTTTAGCTTCTCTCTCATTTTCTGAGCTTCCAGCTCAGAAGCAGTTCCAGAGGGCATGTCATCCAGGGCAGGGTTTGAGGACGTCGGTGCAGCACTGGGTCCCTGATTGGAGGCAGCAGGATCATTTCCCCCAGCTGAAGCCCCATTTCCATTACCACTACCTAATTCAGCTATTAGGGCAGTTCTCTGGGCAGCTAATGCCTCATTCATTCTAGTCTCTATTCTGGCTTCGAGTTGTTCCATGAGATTTTGGATGTCAGACAGTGATGCCATTGGTGCAGTCGGGGTTGTTGGACTTGTGGGTGAGAGCTCAGTTGGTGTTTCAGGTACAGGTGGTCTTTGGAGGGGTACCTGTGAAAGGACATAGTCAAAACGATTA
This sequence comes from Jatropha curcas, assembly GCF_041381405.1. Taxonomy (NCBI): domain Eukaryota; kingdom Viridiplantae; phylum Streptophyta; class Magnoliopsida; order Malpighiales; family Euphorbiaceae; genus Jatropha; species Jatropha curcas. The sequence goes on along the minus strand of NC_143156.1, from coordinate 17,055,658 downwards.
GACTATCCTATATAAAGGTGTTTTCATAGGGTATGTGAGATAGTGTGAGGCAGGGTAGTGTATGGGTAAGGTATTTGGACTTGACCCTTGTGATGTGGGGTGGTATGACCAAACAATGTAGGGTAGTGTTGGTATAGGGAAGAATGACTTGACCCTGTGAGATGGGACGGTTTGACCCTGTGTGGTAGGGTAATGTTGGTATGCTAGGACACCTAGGATAGGACCCAATGGGATGTGATATGTAAGGTAGAGTGCTTAGGGCTGGACACCTCGACTTTTCGAAAGGCCCTAAGTTCTCAAAAAAATTTTTTTTTTTTTTTGGGCTTTAGGGGCCAAAATGTGAACTTTCGGGCCTTTGTGGCCAAATTGGGCAGTTTTGGGCCTTTGGGTCAAATTGAGAATTTTTGGGCCTTCGGGGCCAAATTGAGAATTTTTTGGGTTTTAGGGGCCAAAATGTGAATTTCTGGGCCTTTGTGGCCAAATTAGGCATTTTTGGGCCTTTGGGGCCAAATTAAGAATTTTTGGGCCTTAGGGGCCAAATTGTGAATTTTTGGGCCTTTGTGGCCAAAATGTAATTTTCCAGGTCTCAGGGATCAAAATGTAATTTTCAAGTCTCAGGGACCAAAATGTGATTTTCCAGCTTTGAAATGGAATGTTTTTTTTTGTGAAGTATGGGATGAATGCGTGAATGCGCACAACATCACAACATAATTCATTTTAATGGAATGATTCAGCATCATTGGGTGCATACAGTCCTAAAGGATAGGTTCTATAGGCTATGACACAAATAGAGAATAGGCTTATAAAGGGACCCTTGAACCTTGAGCATGGATATACCTAACCACATGTGAAACAAAGAGTTTCGCGTGGGTCCAACGGTACGCATACTCATGGGCCACCCCCAAAAGGATTAGGGATGGTTTGCGGTAACAGGGAGGACGCTTTGGCTGTCCGTCGACATAATCAAGGAGACCTGCCGATCAGCGCTACTTGCTATCCAGACTCAGAAGTTTGAACAGAAGAGAAGAAATTCATTTGAAATTCATTTTTTATGCAATGGAGAAAAGGATTCTCAATCGTGCAAATAAATAAACAAATTTGAATGATTCAAAGTAAATTTCAATTAGGTCCAAATTCTTTTTATTAAGCATTCTTAAAGAAAGAATACTTAATCTTTGTTGGGGTACCCTGCTGTGATCCCCTCCCCCAAAAATAGGAATATAATGAATATGACTAAGGGCAGAAATGCACGTGAATGTGTGAGTCGCCACCTTGTTTAATTATTTTAGGGTAAACTAGGAAAAAACCCTAAGTTGACTCCAATTTTAATTAACCTAATTATTAGATTAATTAACCCAATGTCTAAGGCATGGTTTGCAAACCCAAGGTGAATCCCGAGACCATGTGATGTTGATAAATTAACCAATGAAATGCATGCTCTGTAAGGTGAATGATGTAATTTGGACCAATGAGATGTTTAAGTGATTTCGACTTGCCGCTCGGGGTTAAATCCCAAACGTGCCTACGTACTTCCGTTTGAATGGAAGATCAAAGTCAACGTAGTTCGATAGGCCTTTTTTAAAGGGCTTTGAATGGGTAAGCTTTATGCATGAGTGTGTGTATGCTTTGTGCATTTTGCTTAGGCATTTTGCCAAAAATTGATTGATTTGACTTAAGCATTTGATGCCAAAAGTGCTGATTTAAGGCTTTTAGCCAAAAAGAATGATTTAGGCAATTTGTTGCCGAAAATGGATTGATTGGGCGTTTGTCGCCAAAATGCTTGATTTTAAGGCTTTTAGCCAAAAGATTGATTAATTTGAAGGCTTTTAGCCAAAAAGATTGATTTAGGCAATTGTTGCCCAAAAAATTGATGTGATTTAGGCGATTGTCGCCAAAATTTGATTATTTGAAGGCTTTTAGCCAAAATGAGTTGATTTAGGCAATTAGCTTGCCAAAAGGTGTTGATTGGGCGATTGTCGCCAAAATTAATTGATTTAAGGCAATTTATTTGCCAAAAAGTAATTATTTGAAGGCTTTTTAGCCAAAACTTTGATTTAAGCGATTTGTCGCTAAAAAAAAAGATTAATCTCACTTATAAGCAATTTGTTTGCCAAAAGTGATCAACTGAATTGCAATGCAGGCAATTGATTGCCGAGGAAAAAAAAACGTGTTTAATGAAGGCTATTTATCTACAATTATTGATTAATTGGAATTAAGCCGGATTTGTTCGAAATAAAGGCAATTTCACCATAGTTATTGATTAACTAGGCTTTTTTGGCCATTATTGTCGGATTTTAGGCTTTAATACCACGATTATTGATTAACCGGGCATCTTAGCCTGAACTTAATTAATTAAGGCAATTTATTTGCCGAATTGATGACGTGAATGCATTTATGCAGTTGTAGAGTTTAGGAGTAGAAGAGAAATATGCATGAAGTGCTAAAATTAAATAGACAGGGTTTAGATATTACCTGAGTCAGTCGTCGGCCACTTCTTAACTCCAGATTAAGCTCCTCGTTAGGGGAATATTAATTAATTCAATTTTAATTACCAAATAACAAAGCAAGAAAGCAATAAAGCTAACTAAAAAATGCAGAAAAGCAGTAAAGAATCGCAAGGAGCGTGAGGGAGAAGGAGCGTCCGTCAACACAGACTGAGTGAGTTGAAATGAAGACATCGGGGCCAATTTATGGGCAAAAAACGGACTGTTCGCGGCCTGAGCCGCTGAGCTCGGCGGTCTGAGCCGCCGGGCTCGGCGGCCTGGGCCGCAGGATTCCGGCGGCCTGAGCCACTGGAGCCAGCGGCCGGAGCCGTCGTGGACGGCGGCACGAGCTGCCGGAGCCACCGTGGACGGCGGCCTGAGCCATCGAGGCCAGCAGGTTTGCTAATTTTTTGTCCGGAAGCTTTTTCGGGAGTTTTGGACCTCCAAAAAATATTCCGGGACCAGTTCTGCAATCCTCGTAATTTTCCGGACGTTTCAAGTACCATATTGATACACTTCCGGTGAACTTTCCGAATGGCCCCCGGCCCGGCCGGACTGTTTATAGTCATGAAAAACTGGCTCTTTGAGCCTCAAAATTTGTGTATTCACAGTTGGCCCCCACTGGCGACCATAAAAAGGATTTATGGGAGTCAGTGGTTGTCTGAAACACAAATTTTGAAGGCGAAAATCGAACGCGTCCAGAAGACCCGCCTTTTGGCTATTTGCTTATAAATAGCTTGAAATTCTCACTTTTCATTCATTCTTAACTTTCAAACTCAAAGATTTTTCTCAAATCCTCTCATTTTCCTCAATGGTTTCCCCGAGCCACAGCAGTGACGAGGATTTTCTAGAGTCTCTGGGGGTTTCCCTCGAGGATGCCAATGTTACGGCGGATGCTGACACTCACGCCTCCGTAACCGGCATCTATGCCCGGGTAAGTTTCCTTTCACCTTTGCTTGTTTTAATTATTTCTTGGGCCTTAGAGGCCAAATGTGGATCTTTGGGCCTCTGTGGCCAAACTGTGGATTTTTGGGCCTTAGGGGCCAAAATGTGAACTTTTGGGCCTCTGTGGCCAACTGTGAATTTTTGGGCCTCTGTGGCCAAAATGTGAATTTTTAGGCCTCTGTGGCCAAAATGTGAATTTTTTCTGTGATTACTGTTTTATTAGTATGCATGCTAGGGTAGAACTAAGATATTATCCTTAGTAAGGAACCAAGGAATAACTCTTAGATTGCTTTACCTTTTAGGACTCCCGTATTAAATTGGATGTGGGAGAGAGCTCTGTGGCTGAAATTCCGATCGAGATATTCGATCACCAAAACCAAGTTGGAGCGATTATCGGTCCGTCTTATCTGGGCTACCTGAGGCATCTTGACATGGGTCGGAGCAGCCACAGAGAGTTACTGTGTGCCTTGGCCGAGAGATGGTGGGACACCACCAACACTTTCCACTTTTCTTGGGGCGAGTTGACAGTGACCCCTGCGGACTTTTCTATGATCTCTGGGATCCCTTTCGGCATTCGGCCGATCGAGCTATATGATGACTGGAGGACAGAGATCTCCTCTGACCGAATAGTGGAGCTGATCGGGATAGACCTACCTCGGGTTGTCGAGCTAGGCTCCGTTACTCCTGCTTTGAGTTTTTCCAGACGCTGGTTATCCCTCCGGGCCCCTGACATCTATGCTAGATACAGGCGGGGAGAACTGACGGCTACTCAGGTGGCCAGATTCACTTTGTTGCTGTTGTTTGCTTCGACCTTCTGGTCCAACAGGAAAGAGAAGTTTAATCCTTCTATTTTAAAGAGTTTGGAAAATCTGTCCCATTTGGAGGACTACGACTGGGCCGGTGCTATTCTAAGCCGCATGTACGATGACATGTGTGATCTGAGTCGAGGCCACTGTAAACTCAGCGGGACCTACTACTTCTGGGAGGTAATGTAAAGAACATTCTTCCTTTCTGTGTTTTTCTGTTTGTCTTGATTTTTCTCACTGATTCCTGTTTCTATTTTGCAGACTTGGGCATTTGAGTACTTTCCTTACACTCGCCCGGAGCTGATTCGTGCTGATCTTGAATTAGGGCTAGTACCTTTGGCTTGGAGATGGTACCAAACAAATCTTCATACCGTTCGGCGTAAGAAATCGCTGAAGGAGCTGAGAGCCTTTTTTGACACTTGCACTCTGGAGCAGGTATGTGCTTAGTGATTCTTAGATATGTTAAATAAAAAGGATTTATTAACATATTTGCATCTTTTAGAGGCTGAAATAGGGTCGTTGACTGCCTGTCTACAGAGCTGGATTCAGGCTGATCCCGATTTTCAGCGGTCAGATGCCTTGTCCCGGCGGAGGGTGGTCCTGTCACACCCCGTCCTGCGGCGATATTATTTGGGCGAGAGAGTAGACATTCAGATAAGAGGCTGCCGTTCTGTCCCTTATTCCCCTCCCGAGGACATGCGAGCGGGCAAGCAGATGACGCTCACTGCTGCTCATACTGAGGGTATTCCACATGTGGAGTTCATCATGGGAGGAGATTATGATGAGTTTTGCAGGATCTCTTTGATGCAGCCCATTGGATCTCAGTTAGATGATTTTCAGAGGTCGGCTCCTTCCCAGCCACTTGGCACCCGTTCTTCTCGGGCTTCGGGCCCCTCGACTAGGACTCCAAGGAGGAGGCCTATGACTGACCCCACTTCTTCCACTCCGGTTGAGGGTCCGTCTCGGGCCGGGCCTAGCCGCTTGGCTGGTCCTTCCAGGGCTCCCCGGGCTATTTCAGAGGCTACTGGGACGCTTCACCCAGACCTGGCCAATTTACGCCTTCCATACAACATTCCCTACTATCTTCCCAACAGCCCTCCAACTTTTCAAGAGGTCTCACTGGAGAGTGTGGATCGACCGGCTCTTCCTTCTGAGGACATTACTGAGGTAAAGACTATAAAAAAAAATCTCTCACAAAAAAGATTCATAAGATTGATTTAAGCAATTGTTGCCCAAAAAATTGATGTGATTTAGGCGATTGTCGCCAAAATTTGATTATTTGAAGGCTTTTAGCCAAAATGAGTTGATTTAGGCAATTAGCTTGCCAAAAGGTGTTGATTGGGCGATTGTCGCCAAAATTAATTGATTTAAGGCAATTTATTTGCCAAAAAGTAATTATTTGAAGGCTTTTTAGCCAAAACTTTGATTTAAGCGATTTGTCACTAAAAAAAAAGATTAATCTCACTTATAAGCAATTTGTTTGCCAAAAGTGATCAACTGAATTGCAATGTAGGCAATTGATTGCCGAGGAAAAAAAAACGTGTTTAATGAAGGCTATTTATCCACAATTATTGATTAATTGGAATTAAGCCGGATTTGTTCGAAATAAAGGCAATTTCACCATAGTTATTAATTAACTAGGCTTTTTTGGCCAATATTGTCGGATTTTAGGCTTTAATACCACGATTATTGATTAACCGGGCATCTTAGCCTGAACTTAATTAATTGAGGCAATTTATTTGCCGAATTGATGACGTGAATGCATTTATGCAATTGTAGAGTTTAGGAGTAGAAGAGAAATATGCATGAAGTGCTAAAATTAAATAGACAGGGTTTAGTTATTACCTGAGTCAGTCATCGGCCACTTCTTAACTCCAGATTAAGCTCCTCGTTAGGGGAATATTAATTAATTCAATTTTAATGACCAAATAACAAAGCAAGAAAGCAATAAAGCTAACTAAAAAATGCATAAAGCAGTAAAGAATCGCAAGGAGCGTGAGGGAGAAGGAGCGTCCGTCAACACAGACTAGTGAGTTGAAATGAAGACATCGGGGCCAATTTATAGGTAAAAAACAGATTGTTCGACGGCCTGGGCCACTGGGCTCGGCGGCCGGAGCCGCCGGGGCAGGCGGCCTGAGCCACCGAGGCCGGCAGGTTTGCTAATTTTTCGTCCGGAGGCTTTTTCGGGAGTTTCGGACCTCCAAAAAATATTCCGGGACCAGTTCCGCAATCCTCGTAATTTTCCGGACGTTTCAAGTACCATATTGATACACTTCCGGTGAACTTTCCGAATGGCCCCCGGCCCGGCCGGACTGTTTATAGTCCGGGAAAACTGGCTCTTTGAGCCTCAAAATTTAGGTATTCACACCTGCAAAACAAAGCATAGTAAAATAATACCCTAAAGAAGGGCAGGTTAGTTTACACAACAATTGTAGTCCACTTTATGCAAAATGATTACATAATTCCCCAGCGGAGTCGCCAAACTGTGAACCCCTACCCCAAATATCATATGAATGCATGTGACTAAGGGCAGAAAAGCACGTGAATGTGTGCGTCGCCACCTTGTTTGATTATTTTAGGGTAAACTAGGAAAAAACCCTAAGTTGACTCCGATTTTTAATTAATCTAATTACTAGATTAATTATCCCAATGTCTAAAGCATGGTTTGCGAACCTGTGAACACTCAAATTTTGAGGCTCAAAAGCCTGTTTTCTTCCGGACTGCGAACAGTCCGGCCGGACCGGAGGCCTTTCGGAAAGTTCATCGGAAATATGCCAATATGGTACTTGAAACGTCCGGAAAATTACGAGGATCTCGGAACTGGTCTCGGAATATTTTTTGGAGGTCCGGAACTCCCGGAAAAGCCCCCGGAATAAACCTGCCTGCCCCGGTGGCTCAGCCACCGGAGCCAGCCACTGAGCCGGCGGCCCATCCCGGCGGCTCAGCCGCCGGGAAGGCCGCCGACCCGGCGGCCCAGCCGCCGAAAGACCGGCGCTTGGCTGCGGGAAGGCCGCCGAGTCGGCGGCCCAGCCGCCGAGCCGGCGGCCCATCCCGGCGGCCCAGCCGTCGGGCAGGCCGCCGGGCGGGCCGCCGAGACCCGGCGGCCCGGTCGCCGGGAGGGCCGCCGATCCGGCGGCTCAGCCGGCGGCCCGGCCGCCGAGACTTGGCGGCCCGGCCGCCGGGCGGGCCACCGAGCCGGCGGTCCATCCGGCGACCCCGCCACCGGAAACAGTCCGTTTTGCGCCTATAAATACAGGCCTCGGGCCTCCTTTTTTCCTCACTCAGTCTGTGTTGACGGACGCTCCTTCTCCCTCTCGCTCCTTGCGAATTCTTTACTGCTTTTTTGCATTTTAATTTAGCTTTTATTGCTTTCTTTCTTTGTTAAGTGGTCATTAAAATTAAATTAATTAATTTCCCTTAACGAGGAGCTTAACCTGGAGTTAAGAAGTGGCCGTCGACTAAATCAGGTACGCAAAACTAAACTCTGTTTTTTTTAATTTTAGCATTTCATGCATGCTTCTTTTCTACTCCTCTTAAATTCTATAACTGCATAAATGCATTCATACCATTAACTAGGCAAATAAATTGCCTCAATTAAATAAATTTAAGCTAAATGCCCGGTTAATTAATGATCGTGGTATTAAAGTTTAAATTCGACAATATTGGCTAAAAGCCTAGTTAATCAATAACTATGGTGAAATTGCCTTTATTTCGAACAAGTTTTGGCTTAAGTCTAATTAATCAATAATTGTGACTAAAAGGCCCTAATTAAACACTTTTTTTATTATGGCAATAAATTGCCTATATTTCAATTTAATTAATCACTTTAGGCAAACAAATTGCCTATAAGTGAAGATTAACCTTTTTAGCGACAAATCGCTTAAATTAAATTTCTTTGGCTAAAAGCCTTCAAACAATTTTTTTTTGGCAAATAAACTGCCTTAAATCAATCAACTTTGGCGACAATCGCCTAATTAACATCATTTGGCAAATTAATTGCCTAAACCAATATTTTGGCTTTAAAAGCCTTAAAACAATTTGTTTTGGCACAAATGCCTTAAAAATCAATCTTTTGGCAAGAATAAGCCCAAATTAAATTCTTTTGGCTAAAAGCCTCAAAATCAACATTTTGGCAACAAATGCCTAAAACAATCAATTCTTTGGCAGAATGCCTAAACAAAAATGCACAAAGCATACACACACTCATGCATTAAGCATCCCATTCAAAGCCCTTCAAAGAAGGCCTATCGAACTACGTTGACTTTGATCTTCCATTCAAACGGAAGTACGTAGGCACGTTCGGGATCTAACCCCGGGCGGCAAGTCGAATCACATAAACATCTTTTTCATTGGTCTAAATTATTTCATCTTCCTTGCAAAACATTCATTCTTAGGTTAGTTCCATCAGCATGACATAGTCTCGGGATCCACCTCGGGTTCGAAGACCATGCCTTAGACATTGGGCTAATTAATCTAGTAACTAGGTTAATTAAAATTGGAGTCACTTAGGGTTTTTCCTAGTTTACCCTAAAACAATTTAACAAGGTGGCGACTCATACATTCACGTGCATTTCTTCCTTTAGTCACATGCATTCACATGCGCCATGACATTTTGGGGAGGGGTCCACAGTTTGGCGACTTCACTGGGGATGAGTAATGCAATCATTTTGCATAAAGTGGACTACTATTGTTGTGTAAACTAACCTGTCCTTCTTTAGGGCATTATTTTACAATACTTTGTTTTGCAGGGTACCTTAGCACAAATCAAGTATTCTTTCTTTAAGAATACGAGATGAGGAATTTAAACTCAAGTTGTACAAATTGATTAAGACATTTTAATTTGTTGATTTATTTGCACGAATTGAGAATCCTTTTCTCCATTGCATAAAAAATGAATTTCAAATGAATTTCTTCTCTCTCTGTTCAAACTTCTGAGTCTGGATAGCAAGTAGCGCTGATCGGCAGGTCTCCTTGATTATGTCGACGGACAGCCAAAGCGTCCTCCCTGTTGCCGCAAACCATCCCTAATCCTTTTGGGGATGGCCTATGGGCATGCGTACCGTTGGACCCACGCGAAACTCTTTGTTTCACATGTGGTTAGGTATATCCATGCTCAAGGCTCAAGGGTCCCTTTATAAGCCTATTCTCTATTTGTGTCATAGCCTATAGAACCTATCCTTTAGGACTGTATGCACCCAATGATGAAAATCATATCATAAACAGATTATGGTGTGTTGTTGTGCGCATTCATGGCATATCATAAACATTTGGGTAAACATAAAGAGAGCAGAAAACACCTTTTATCTTCAATCATGCACAGTTGGACAAAGAGTCAATCTACCTCATATCACTCCCATGATACACCAAACACTATACCTAATCCAACTACCCTTATCCTTACAGGTGCCCACAATCCGAGTGCCTACTCAAGTGCCAATCACACCTACAGTGCTATCACCAACTTCACCAGCTTCACCAGCTACACCGGTTACACCTACGACTCCTGCAATTTTACCTTCACCAATGGCATCACTGTCTGACATCCAAAACCTCATTGAACAACTGGAGGCTAGAATGGAGGCCAGAATGAATGAGGCATTGGCCGCTCAAAGGGCTGCCCTGATAGCTGAATTGGGGAATGGTAATGGTAACGGAAATGGGGCCTCGGCCGGAGGAAGTGGGCCTGCCGCTTCCAATCAGGGTCCTGCTGCTGCTGAACCTACAAACCCTGCCTTGAACTTGGATGACGTACCCTCCAAAACTGCTTCTGAGCTGGAAGCTCAGAGAATGAGAGAGAAGCTAGAGCTTTTAGAAAGGTCAATCACTGCCCTCAAGACCCATAAGGAAGTGGTGGACATGGACTCCTTGTCTTTGTTCCCTGAAGCCAGATTACCAACTAAGTTCAAAATGCCCAACATGGACAAGTTTGATGGAACCACTTGTCCTAAAACTCACCTGAAGATGTATGTGGGTGCCCTTAACCCATTCGGATTGAGCAGTGAGCTCCTTGCTCAGTTGTTCCAACAATCTCTCACCGGTGCTGCATTGAGATGGTTTGTCAGCTTAGATCGGTCTAAGATGAAGACCTGGGAGGATATCTGTAATGCATTTAATTCCCAGTATCACTACAACATGGAGGTGGATGTTACCCGAAGGGAATTAGAGACTACTAAGCAGAAAAATAATGAACCTTTTTCCTCGTTCCTTACGAGGTGGAGGGCCAAGGCCGCCCAAATGATTAACCGGCCTTCAGAACAAGAACAGGTAGACATAATAATAAAGAATCTGCAACCTGTCTACCAACAACGGTTACAAACCCAGTACTTGCCAACGTTTCAGTCGCTCATTGCTACTGCTACGAAGGTAGAAGACCTGATCCAAATGGGGCAACTGAAAGACGACGCAGGAACCTCTAAGTACAAGAAACCCAGCCAAGCTGGCAAAGTCCACGAAGTGGCAAGCATTACCCCCACTAACCCGTTACGTGTGGGGAACATGAGAAATGGCAGCCAGTCAAGAAGAACATACACTGATCTCGGGATGCCAATCCTTTTGGTTTTCCGAGAAGCTGTCAAAGCAAATTACATCAAGCCTTTGGAAGCAAGGCCCCCACCAAATCCTTTACCAAGGAATTACAAAGCAGATGAATACTGTGAATACCATCAGGGGTACGGGCATAAGACTGAAGCGTGTTGGACACTTAGGAACCGCATACAAGATCTGGTGGACAATGGCTCAATCATCCCGAGAAGTAAACCAAACATTAGTACTAACCCCTTACCAAATCATGGGGTAAATGCTATTATAGATGACCAGGAACTGATCGATCCTTTCGAACTGTTCCTAGAGATGAATAACATATGTGTCCTGGATCTGAACGACCTAAGTGAAGAGGTCGATGCTATTACCAGAAGCGGGAGACAGTATGAGCCACTGGTTTTGGATAAAATCCACAACAAGCCCTACCAGAAGGCAGAGGAGCCAAAAGAGGACCCGGTACTCTTACAATTGAAAAAGACACAAGCTAGGGTATCAATCTGGGAACTGTTGGCAGCATCCTTTCCTCATTGCCAAGCTCTTTGCAAGGCTTTGAGCCAATTACAGACGTCAGTGGAGGTTAGCCCTGAAGTACTAGTCTCCACCCTCACCCAGTCATCCAAAGTACAAAGCATCGGGTTTTCTGATGAGGACCTGCCTAAAGAGGGAGGCAGTCATAATAATGCTCTGTATGTCACAGTCCAGACCAGAGACAAAACGGTGCCCATGGTTCTCATTGACAATGGGTCAGCTCTGAATGTCTGTCCACTAAGGGTAGCCAGCTGTTTAGGGTTGGAGGAAACAGACTTCACTCCATCAGATCAAATAGTGAAAGCATACGACAGTACCCGGAGGGAAGTATTGGGGGTCGCCACACTGAAATTAACAGTTGGGCCAACTGTGATGGAAGTTCCGTTTCAGGTAATTGATGTACCAACCAGCTTTAATCTGCTTCTAGGTAGACCATGGATACACCACACCAAGGCAATACCCTCGTCCTTGCACCAAAAGGTCAAGTTTCCCTATGAAGATAAAGTTGTCACCATCCAAGGGGATGACTACAATCAGCTGAAAAAGCCAAAGGGCCAGCCTCTCTTTGAGGTCAGTCCTGAAACTGCCAACCTACCTCTCTCAGGATTTCAGTATGACACCGTGCAATGCATAGAAGGAAAGCCTGCCAATTCTCGAATTCTCTTTGATTTCGGGACAGTACAGATAAACTGCATAGTGCCTCTGATGCTGAAGATGTCCTACCTGCCAGGAATGATTATGGCAAGGTCAGGAAAAACATACCCCGTACTGCAGGCCTGGGAATGTCCGGTAAATGAAGGAACTTATGGACTGGGTTATGAGCCTACCGAGGAAGACCGCGCTGAAAGGATAAGGCGAAGGAAGAAGGGAGGCATACAAATGCGGCCATATCATCTGACTTTGAATAGCTATTTCTGTAAACCGGGAGAAACAATTCCTTATTGTGGCTTCCCGGAGCCATTCCCCTGCCCGACTGCTAAGAAGATGCTGCCTGGGTTAGAAGTATTTGCCGATGTCTGGGGCAACGGGCCCGAAACCATCACTAAACTGGAAATCGAAGACTTCATGCAGCCTAGTCTCTTTGATGAGGTTGCAGTCATCACAGGAAATGACGGGAATCAAGATCTGCTCAGCCTGATCAAGCCGAACAGAGGGCCTCTTACCAATTGGTACATCGAGGAGGAGCGCACTGCTGATAAACCCCTTCCCGAGTCAAACCTAGCACCAGAGTCCGTTGTCAAGTCCTGTATTGAGTCTGAATCTGAGTCGGAAACCGAGTCAAGAACCAGTTCCACTTCTGAGTCGTCAGTGTCGGATCTAGAAGATCCAGATGTCAAATTTGATGTAACCTTTGAAGACGATTCCGTCATATGTAATAAAGGCCTGCAAATTCTTGATTACCCCGTGTGTTTATTTTTCCAAGCATTTCCAAGCAAAAATAATCAGATAAATGAAGTAAAAAATGAAAAAGTAAAAATAATAATCGGCAAAGAAGAAAATGAACACACATACATTGCATCTGATTGCATGAACAGGGAACAGGTCAGTGAATGTTTGAAGAAATTTGCTGATTGTTTTATGTGGAGGGCAAGTGACATCACGGGAATTGACCCAGCAATAGTGGTGCACAAAATTCCAGTATATCCAGAGGCTAAGCCAGTGAAGCAAAAGCTAAGGAGGCTAAAGACGGAGTGGTCCTTAAAGATCAAGGAGGAAGTAGCTAAGCAATTGGAAAACAAGTTCATAGAACCCATTGCCTACCCGACTTGGTTAGCAAACATAGTGCCGGTTCCTAAGAAGGATGGAAAGGTGCGAATGTGTGTGGATTACCGGGACTTGAACAAAGCATGTCCGAAGGACGATTTTCCCCTGCCACATATCGATCTATTGGTGGACCGAATGGCTGGACATGAGATGGTCTCCTTGACTGATCTCGCAGTTGGATATAACCAAATAATGATGCATCCGCCAGACAAAGAGAAGACGGCATTCATCACAGAATGGGGAACTTACTGTTACAGGGTTATGCCTTTTGGGCTCAAAAATGCCGGGGCAACTTACCAAAGAATGGCAACGACCATCTTCCACGATATGATTCACAAAGAGGTAGAAGTGTATGTGGATGATATGGTGGTTAAATCAAAAACAACTGAAGAACATACAACAGCACTTGAGAAGTTCTTCTTTAGACTTCGAAAGTACAACCTAAAGCTCAATCCAGCAAAGTGCCTCTTTGGAGCTACATCTGGAGTGTTTCTGGGGCATTTGGTCAGTCACAAGGGCATAGAAATTGATCCGTCGAAAGCCAAGGCCATTTTAGGAATGCCAGCACCACGGACCGAGAAGGAAGTACGAGGTTTTCTGGGTAGGCTACAATACATCAGTCGGTTCATCAATCAGTTGGCTGATACTTGTGGTCCTATTTTCAAACTACTCAGGAAAGGAGTAGCGGTCAAATGGAACGAGGATTGTCAGAAAGCTTTTGATCAAGTCAAGCAATACCTGCTATCCCCACCTGTTTTACAACCACCAAGGCTAGGAAAGCCTTTGCTATTGTACCTATCAGTGACAGAGGAAGCTATGGGTGCAATGTTAGCTCAGCAAGCAGAAGATACAAGGGTAGAAAATGCCGTGTATTACCTCAGCAAGAGGATGCTAGAATACGAATTGAAATATAATAAAATAGAGAAGCTGTGTTTGGCTCTGGTCTGGGCATGTACAAAGCTGCAGCATTACCTCTCATCTTACACTACGCATGTTATTTCTGAATCGAACCCCTTGAAATTCCTTATGGAGAGGCCGGTTCTAGACTGTAAGATGGCTAAGTGGGTGTCAGTGCTCGCAGCCTATGACCTGAAATTTGTACAAAGAAAGGCAGTGAAGGGCGGAGCTTTAGCTGATCAATTAGCGGAATTACCGATCGAAGACCAAATGCCGGAGGTGGAATTTCCCGATGAGGACTTGTTAAGCTTGGAAAGCGAAGCCTGGGAGATGTACTTCGATGGAGCTTCGAACTATCATGGAAATGGGGTTGGAGTTGTATTCAAAACTCCTTGTGGAGAATACATCCCAATTGCAGTTAAACTAGATTTCGCTTGCACCAACAACGAAGCCGAATATGAAGCTTGCATCAAGGGGTTAGAAGCGGCCCTTGAAAAGGGAATAAAATTCCTCAGGGTTTTCGGAGATTCCAACCTAATAGTCTCCCAAGCCCTAAGGAAATGGAAGATTAAAGAAGAACGTTTGGTTCCTTACCTACAACGTTTGGACGAATTGGCTCAACAGTTTGAAGAGTTATCGTTCCACTACCTGCCGCGAGCCAAGAATCAGTTTGCCGATGCCCTAGCTACTTTGGCCTCCATGGTTAATGTAGAGGGAGACCAAGTCATTCGACCTCTGACAGTCCGGCTACAGAAACAGCCAGCACACATTATGAATTTGGTGGATGACAAGCCTTGGTACTGGGATATACAGAATTATCTTCAGAGTGAAGCCTATCCGGAGGGATCCACTAAAACTGATCAACGGACATTGAGACAGTTAGCATCTGGATATTTCCTTACTGAGGGAATTCTGTACAAAAGAAGTTGGAATGGCTTGCACCTGAAGTGCGTAGACGAAGAAGAGGCTCAAACCATCATGGATTCCTTACATAATGGGGAATCTGGTCCACACATGCATGGGATGGCCCTGGCTCGGAAAATTATGAACCTGGGTTATTACTGGTCAACTATGAACGAAGATTGTGTGAGGCACACACGGAAATGCCACGAGTGTCAAATCTTCGCTAAACTGCAAAGGCAGCCTCCGATCAATCTGAATCCCATAGCCTCGCCATGGCCTTTCGCAACTTGGGGCATAGACATAATTGGAAAGATCCATCCGAAGGCCTCTAATGGCCACCAATTTATCCTGGTTGCTGTTGATTATTTCACAAAGTGGATCGAGGCAGCCTCCTATTCGGTTTTGAATGCCAAGAAGGCAGCACAGTTCGTTCGTACCAACATCCTTTGTCGGTATGGAACACCATTCGAGATTATCACTGATAATGGATCTCATTTTCAAAACGAGTTTTCAGACCTGCTGAAGCGAAAGAAGATCCAGCATCATAAATCCTCTCCCTACCGTCCACAAACAAACGGGGCTGTTGAGGCTGCAAACAAGGCCATAAAAGTCATTTTGCAGAAGACGGTGCAGAAGCATAGGGCATGGCACGAACAGTCACCATTTGCCTTGTGGGGATACAGGACCTCCATCAGAGCGCCCACCGGGGCAACCTCGTATTCCTTAGTGTATGGTATGGAAGCAGTGCTGCCTATTGAGCTGGAAGTTCAGTCGGCAAGAATTATCCGAGAAAGCCAGATCAGCGAAGCAGATTGGGCCGAAAATTATCATATGCAACTCTTGGGTATGGACGAAAAGCGATTGCGAGCAATCCACCAGACTCAAGTTTATCAAAGGAGAATAGCGCGGCATTTTAATAAAAAGGTTAAAAATCGGAAACTCGAAGAAGGTTGTTTGGTTCTGAAAGAAATTAGACAGCCAATCATAGACCCACGTGGGAAGTTCCGTCCTCATTGGGCCGGGCCCTATGTGTTGAAGAAGATATTATCCGGCGGAGCCGTCGTCTTGACTGATTTAGATGGTTTGGAATTTACAAATCCATGTAATTTAGATCAGTTGAAAAGATATTATGTGTAATCATTGCATGATGTAAATGAACTACATTAGGCCTGATTCTCTTTGGAAAAAAGAAATTATATATCGGAGATATGTAGGCAACCCTCATTGGGTGCGGTCTAAGCATTAGTAAAAAAAAATCGTCATTTCACAAATTTCATGCTTCTTTGCCAAAAAAAAAAAAGAAAAAGGAAAATAAGAAAAAACTCGCTAAGTTGAAAACCCGAAAGGGCGACTTAGGCAAAAGTCGGGGCCCGCTAAGCTGAAAACCCGAAAGGGCAGCTTAGGCAAAAGTGGGTAGCTCGCTAAGCTGAAAACCCGAAAGGGCGGTTTAGGCAAAAATTAGAGCTTAAATAAATAAAGTTGGAAAATGCTTGGAAAGCTAAACAACATTCTCAATTAAGCAATAAAGTCAAGAAAATGAAGGAATCCAAAATAAAGCTAAGTCCAAGACAAAAGTATAAAACATACATCCAAAAATCCAAAATCCCAAATAAAGATCAAACAACAATGAAAGTCCAAAAAGCCTATAGAAGTCTAGGCATCCCGTCGCCTCCGCGGGGCGGCATCCTCTGAGTCTCCTATCTGCCCAGCCTCGCCGGTCCGAGGAGCCAACATAATCTCCTCACCAGTCCCAACCTCATCCTCAGCATCAGCCTGAACCCAACCTTCGAGTACGCTCAGCAGTGCAGTCCTCCTTGGTCTCTCAATTGGCCAGACAGTAGTAATAAACCAAGCCCGATACTTAGGAGAAGTCTGAACACTGGCAGGGTTAGGCAAAGGCCTAACCATTTGATGATCTCTTACCCAAGCCCTAAGGACAGCTCGGGTAACACCTGGAGTGATGGCCGAATCAGCTGAAAAGTCATCTATAACCGGAACAGTTTGATCTATCCCCATTTGTCTTAAAACGCGCAAAGCGCAGTACCAAGTACAATGGGTGAGGCCCAGAAGATAAACCCGAGAATGGCGAAAGCTGACCTGGATGAAACGGGTAACATTGTACCAAGGAACGAACCACAATATCTCATCGGGGCCCAACTCAATCAGCCATGAAGTCCATGCATCAGTAGAAGGGCGTGTGATTAAGATCCTCCGGGTACGATACTGAGAAGGATTGTAGGGTAAAAGAGTAGGAGCGGCAACCACTTGGAGATGGTCCCTCAACCATACCTGAGTAATGGATCCTTTCTATTACAATGAAATAATAAAAGGAAAAGGAAATGGGAAAGGTAGTAAAGGGAAATACCTGGAGAATGATGGGAGAGACTGTCCATTCCTCAAACCCTAAAGCAGCCCTGTCGAGGCTCCTAATAGTCTCTGCCAGTACGAGACCACCGATGCAACCCATGTCTTCCATTTGCCAAACCATGGGACAAAGGCGCAGATCCCCGAAGCCTGGATCCCGGTTAAACAAGAAGCCAGCCAACAAACAGAAAACTAAAGCCCGCATCCTCAGCCTCATCCGGTTTGGGTCATCTGGTTGAGCCTCTGAGAACTCATCAATCAGGGGCAGCAGGATCGCTTTCTGGTCATTAACGATCATAGCTCTAGCTTGGGGCCGGCTGAATCGAAACAGGGTCTCAAACGATCTAATATACCCAGCTTTTATCTCATGCCTGACCAAAGGGGCATTAGGGTCACATCCCACAATGGCACAAAACTCCTCAAAAAGAGGGCACATCTCTTCCATCATGGCCCCGAACCGGAAAACGTGGGCCTCGGGGTCCCAAAATCTAATGCAGGCCCTCAAAAAATCCCAATCAATTACCACACCTCTGAGAGTAATGGCAGGAGAAAGACCGTACCTCCCCAGATTGATCTTTTCAACTTTGGAGAGACTCCTAGTCCAGCTGTGCATGCTATGGTTATAGAAGGGATTCATTGTTCTTTTCTTTCTTGTTTTATGTTATCTTTCCTAAAAAGAAAAATGATAAATAAATAAAAATAATGAAAGACTGAAAAATAAAAATAAAAATAAAAAAATATAATAATAAAAAATAATAAAAAAATAATAAAAACTGACCGAAATTGGACTTTTTCTGGCACAGAATTCGAGAAGAGAAAAAAAAAAGGGGCTGAAATCCAGCTTTTATAGAAGGAAATTCAGAGTCGGTGGCCCGGCCCGGCGGCCCAGCCGCCGAGCCGGTGGCTCGACCCGACGGCCCGACCGCCGAGTCAGCGACCCAGCCGCCGAGCCGGTGGCTCGACCCGGCTGGCCCGACCGCCGAGTCAGCGACCGAGCCGCCGAGCCGGCGGCCCAGCCCGGCGGCCAGCCGCCGGACCCGGCCGCCGAGCCGGCGGCCCCACCCGGCGGCCAGCCGCCGGCCCCAAAAAAAAAAAAAAAAAAAAAAAAAAAAAAAAAAAGAGAGAGAGAAACTGAAATAAAATCCTTTTTGTTTTTTCTCTCTTTTCCTCTCAGACCTAATAAACCATGCATACATGTTTTTTTTTGTCAAGTTTTGTTAGTACTGATCAAGTGCAGGTATAGATAAAGCTCAGTACAAGATACATATCAAGTGCAGGTACAAAAGTTCAGTACAAGATACATATCAAGTGCAGGTACAGACAAAAGTTCAGTACAGCAATAAAAAGGTAGAGCAGAAAGCTATCAGCGGCGGGGCCTCCTCCTCCTCTGATCATCAAAGGCCATCTGAGTCCAGGCCACAGCCACTTCTTGCTGCAATCCAAGAATCAGCTCCATCATCTGATTAACCAACCCGACAGGAACCTGAAAGTTATACAGAGAAAGACACGAGTCAATATCAAAGCTCTTACAAATCCTTTTTGTGAGAGATGTATCAGGTTTTACCTCAGTAATGTCCTCGGAAGGAAGAGCCAGGCGATCCACA